>NW_008610185.1:49671-59324 GCF_000691845.1 Merops nubicus
CTGAACTCAGCTTCTTCTGAACAGAAAATCTGTCCCACTGTTTTCCCTGCATTATCTCCATTAATCAGCTTTTGAAAAAAATATAATTGTAGTCTAAAAGTACCCAGCTCAAAGTAACAGGTGTGTGTGAGTGGTTCTGTGGCATAGCCCATCCAGTTCTTGACACTGGAACCACAGTGTCAATTCACATTCTCAAAGTACCTTCTTGTCCTGAGGCTTAACACTGTGTTGCTGAAAATCTGAAGCTTTCATTACAGTTACCTCTCAAAATCAGTCTTTCAAGGAATAAAAGAGTCAAAAATGAACTGGCCACTTGCAAGCTACAAGCTGTGAAAAGGTCTGTGTTGTATGGTTTGTGGCCCTCTGTAGAAAGCAAAAATCACACATAACTAGTTGAAGGACTGTGGTGACAGAAAATGAGCAGAACTCTGCCCTTTGTACAATCACTAGGGGTAGATTCAGGGTAACTGTAATGAAGCTGTAAGAATTACTCTGGATTAAGATAAGAGCTGGATGAAGGGCAGAATCTGTGCTGCTAGATCTTTACTTTTGCAGTTCTAAGCATTCCGAGATAAAATATCTATCCAAAAGACTTATGTAGCCAGGATGTAACTGGGAAGATAATTTGACTTGATTTATAGCAATCTGTTACGTATAGTAAAATTTTGCTGCATTTTTATACACAACCATCTGCAACAGATCTGCTTGCTAAATCTTGACTTCCTATATTCTTGTTCCATTGAGTCCAAGGAGTTTTATGATAATTTTTGATGGGATAAGGCTTTGGTTTTCAATGTTGTGATCCTGCCTACCTGAGAAAGAGACGATTGTATCCTGGGCATGCAAGACTTAGGTGTTAGTGGTAGCAATGATACTATTTGTGGAAAAGGATCAATGTCCACCCTTGGTCTTTCTTGTCTTGTGTGCCACAGCTTCAGTTTTGCACAGGCAGTTTCTTTTGCTGTTGAATGAGTGGCACAAAATCTTGGACCCCTGGGGAAAAAAAAAAAGCTAGTAAGTGGCACTTCCCCAAAACCTGAAATACTGGCCTATTTGGCCAGTATTGGTGTTTATTGTACCAAGATATGATGCTATATATGCCTAGAAGTAAAAAACAGTATTAAAGATATGTTTAGTATTGCACTCTTCCAAATCTAAAACCAAGCTACACATAAATAAACTTAGTTTGCAAATTCTGCACCATTGCATAGTTGCATTTTTATGAGTCTGCAGAAGGATGTGCCCCATCCATCCTACAGCAAAGAATAGGAAAGGATTATAGATCACAGGACATAGACCATAACTCTCATGAGGCTCCACAGAAAAGTTCACATTTGGTTTTTGCCTGCAGCTTCCTGATCCTTCTTGGGGAGGTGCAAACACCTTCAAAAATTTAGCTTATGTTTTGGAAACAGGTTGGAATTTGTACCCTTGCTTCCGCTGTAAATACATAAAAGGCATTTTGTATGACAGACATTGTGACAATAAAGTCTCAGGGTCAAATTTCACATAGACCTATACACAGTGCATCCTCAGAAAACTGAGAAGGGCAATATGGAGAATAAATTGGGATATAATTAGCCTTACATGTCTGGAGGGGTTTCTCTATCCTAAAGCCTAAAGTTTAGTTAACTAACCTCCAAGACAGCTCTGCACAAAGCAGCTCAGATGCTCTGGTAGTAATATAACAAGGGCTCAGTAAGGCAGATCTACCTGGCCTCTCAGTATATTGCAGTTTACTTTAGACTCGACTAAAAATTCAGAGGCAACTTCTGCTAACATTTATGAAGACATTGGTTTCCATAATTGCAACAGGATAAGTGAGATGAAATAAACCTAAATCAAAGAAAAGATAAATTTGTTACACAACAGAATCTTAGTCCATGTTCATTTTTTCATACCAGTAAAGAAGCAGAGGTTTCACTACTTCAGGCTGAACCCGTCTTAAATGCGTTATATTCCACTGATCTCCATGCAGTAGATCAAGTCTGAGTAGCACTTCTGAGCTGAGAAAATAGTCTCCGCTGCTCAGCTGATACAGTGTTTTCATCTTACTGAGTTGCCTTGAGTCAACAAAAGCAGTCACAAAAGCATGTATCAGATACTATACAGAACCAAGCACAGTTCATCTTACTGGTTAAACTGCTGTCATGCAACATGATTTTAATTGCAAGTGGTAGAAGCCAAAATAGTTTTTCTGCAAATTAGAGACTGCGTGCAAGATAAAATGTAGAGTGCCTTAGAACAGACAATCTGAACCCAGCACAGCTTTTCATTAAAGCAGTTTGTCATCCTGAATGGCCTACTTCTGAATAAGTTCTTTTCTACTTGTTTGTTTATTTTTTTAACTTCCTGTTGCCATCTGTTTTCCAGATCTCTAACAAAGTCTTGATACTATGGCACTTCGTAAGAGCTGCAAATATGACTCTGCAAAAAGAATTTTATGAGCTTTAGCAGAGTCATTCCTGACTTAACTTGTCAGGTAACTCTTGATTACTTTAGTTGTGTCTGTTCTATTCAAACATAGCAATTTATTCTGAAATCTCAAAACCTGCATTGATCTAGCTTGGTGACAAGTATTAAATATTGTGAATAACTGTTAAATAATGAGAAGTACCTTTGCTGCCTTGTAGCATCCTTAAGAGCCTTTAGCCTTTCAATATCCATCCAGAGCCACCAGTACTTCTCCCCTTGTGTTCCTTTAATGAACTTCTTGAATCTTTCAAACTCCTGTCTTCTGCCAGTGTCATAAGTCCTGTCACTAATACACCAGGCAGCCCTATTGTCTGCCTCATCACTTTCAGAACTTGATCTCAAGCTTACTTCTTCAATATCTCGTTCTCTTACTTCTCCTGCAGAGTCCAAGGTAGTAAATGGAGTAGAACTTTTGGAAAAACATGACTCTGCAGTACCATGGGCAAATTCATTATTTTCTAATTTGTTTATAATCACTTCAGGCTGTTTGTGAAAATCCACACCGTTCTCAATGTCAGCATCTGACTGGTGGGTCAGTTCTGAAATGGGTTCCTCCAATACAAATTGAGTACAAGCTGGTATGAGTTCTTCTGGAGTCTTTAAAGTTGTGCTTTTCTGTCCATTTTCTTCTTTTGCTGTGTTGTCCCATTTCAGGTCTAGATGAACTCTTAACTGAGTGTGGGAAGGAGGTTCAGCAATGGTCACAGAAGAACCCTCCTCAGGCTCTCTGGATCTTTCACTAATAATGTCGGCTTTTGCTGATGCTGTCCTCGAAGGGGAAAGGAAACTCTGTTGGTGGCACTCCTTAGACAGGGAACCTGCTTCTGCATTAAATCAGAAAAGATCACTGAGCCCTATTTTGATTCAGGACTATTCTCTTGCATATCAACATTTCCCAGTTAAAAAATTCAACATATTTATATTGTGCTGGTGCAGAACAATCAGACCACATCATGCTGCAGAACAGAGGATAGCAGAGGTGTTTCTGCTGTTGGTATCTGGCTAGAAACTCAGCCCCATTACTCAGAAACTCATTCCACGTTGAATTGCAGCAGAGCAGTAGAGTTCAGGAACAAGTCCCTCTGGAGCCTACTGTCATGTTTACTCAGCAGAGCACCCCAGCTCCTCAGCACTTGTTAAACCACCTTGTTGTGCTACGAGGCTTGGTTTCTTCCTGACTATTTGGTCACAGTTTGATCGAAGCCACAGTATGTAGCAGGACTTGGTTTTGTTTTTGTCTGAAGAAGCTAGTAAATGATAATTCTTTTTCTACTTATGGTGGCAAAAGACTAAAACATGCAACAGACCTCTGTAAGTTGGGTAAGATCTTGATTTACATGGAAGCATGAAAAATCAAATTATTATGTCAAGGGCTCTGGAAACATTCAACTATCTTGCAGTCCAGTCTGCCACGGAAATGGCTTCTTCCCATTTAGAGATGTTTCATAACTAACAGGTTCAGAACAGTGACCAGCCCTGGTCTTTGGGTCTACACTTCTCTACTCAATTCCTTTTTTCCCAGCTCCTCAGCATCCCTGTGCTATTGAGCATGCCTTGTCACCCTGGTCTGCTGAGAAAGAAACTTACTGCTTTAAATTCCTCAAATGTCTTTTCTACTTCTGCCAGCCTTCTAGCAAATCGAGTACTTCTGGAGCATGTTAGCAAAGATGACCTTGACTACACACGCTGCATAGCTAGGTTAAAGCTGCTGTCGATGTAAGAGTCAGTCTTATAAAACTGATCAGATCAGAATAACTACAGATATTGTGAACAGCAGCATAATCTAAGTGAAAGTAAGAGAAAACAAAGTCATCATTTAATTGCGGGTCTGCAATATCTTCCTATCAATTCCGTGTTTAAACTTTAGAATAAATTGACTTTTCTGAATTTCGCTAAACCAAGTGAATAGCATGTCTAAAAAGGGGTCTCTGACTGAGAGAAAGCTGTATTTCCTGTGAAATGAGCACACGGAAGAGTAATAAGCACATACAAAATGGAAGTCTATGTTAGAAAAAGTTAAATATTCAGTAAGGCAAAATGCTGTTGACTGCAGGATAACTGCAGCAAAAGAAGAGGATGGAGAGGCTTTCCATAGGCCCATGTCCAGCCCACTGCAATACAGAGCTAAACTGCATTATGATGCTCTGCAGGAATGGTGCATTTGTGACCTCTCTTCTCAAATCACTGCAAAAATCAGTGGTAGAGTCATGAGCTGCAAATGAGTGTGACTTGAACAACTTCATGAATAATCCATGCATCAGAAGTATATTTTGTGAGGTGGCCCTCATGGGTTTGGGGAAGAAGATAGACTTCTGGAATTACCATGTCTTCCAATTTTCCATTCAGCCATTGGACTCCAAGGTCCCAGCAGTACAAGTCTCAGGCTGGAATGGCTGCCTTTTCCTCTGAGAATAGGGAAGCTAGAACTCCTAGCATACGAGCTGAGACTTCTCTGTTCATCTTGGCACTGGCCTACAGGGCAGAAGCAAGGCTATGCAATCAGGTATGTGCATCTGTATGTTCTCTCCCAGTACCTTTGAAACCTGCTGAGCAATTTTAGTTAAATTTGACAGATAGATAGGAACGTCATGAACAGTTAGGTTCCATAAGATTAAAATATTGGCAACCAAAGGCCACTAGGTGCCCATCATGAATACCCTAAGATGGCTGCAACACAAACCATGCATTATTAAATACCAAAAATATCCAGACAAGAAAGTTTTCCAAAACTTACTAAATGGGGGGGAAAAAAATCATCTGCTGAAACATACAGATATCTGTGTAAGAAAAGAGACTTCTACTATCACATAATTACTTGGCTACTAAATCAAATTTCTTTTTAATGTTGTGGCTATGGAAAGAAACAAGGTAGCATGTTATAGTCAGAAGGTAATAAGTGGAGTTAGTAGCAATTACTTGGAATGCCTTTTCTTTCCCTCTTGTGAGAGCGGTGTTGTAAACACTGTGGCTGAGCCCCTGCTACTTACCCAGAAGTCTGTCTTTTTCACTGAATGATTTACCTCTTTCCGGCTGCCCAGGCAAACACTGAAAATCTTGAATTTGACTAGAAGCTATAGGACGCATAAATGAATCTGTAGGCTTCATTGATTCACTTTGTTTTGCTAATGTAAACCAATCCTTTGTTTGAGAAACTGTAGCCTAGGAAAAGAAATTTTATAGAATAATTTAAATTTATTTATTGCAGTGTCTGTCTCTAAGAGCAAAGGGCTTACTATCTGTGGTCGTTTTGTGCAGTCTGTTTGTGTAGATTTCTGTAACAATAGTTCCCAGTGAAGAGAGCTGTATGACAGTAGCTGAGTATACCTGTAGCCCAGCTTCTGGTTATGCTGTATTACAGCCCATCAACCTTCGTCTGTAGTATGGAGTTCTTTGAAGATAAGGGATATCCAGAGAATCAGTTGTCTAACTAGGTTATGCCCTTAGTTACAATAATTTAATCCAATGCATTCAACCTTCCTTGATGTTACACCCACGAAACCTGTTTATTTTACCTGGCCAAGCGATATGTAGAACTTCTTCATAGCCAACAAAGTGTCACTTTCCTTAGGAGGAAGGGGATTTGTGTCTCGCTTCCTTATCCAGGGGTAATAGTCACTATCTATAACAAAATTAATGCCAGTCTTGCTCCATTCTACCTGCGATATCAACTTAGCTAGCCTAAAATTAAATGTTGAGACAAGAAAATAGTTAATTAATTTGCTTTTAATCAGAGAAATAGTTTGATTTTTTTTCTCCAGAATAGGCAATAAAACCCATGACCAATCTAAAAATAAACTGCTACAGAGAACTTCATAATCTGTTTTGTTATTTCATCCTTTGCCTGATGTCACACGTAAACACCAATACTGCCATTCCATAGTCCGCCAGCTTTACAGATGGTGGACTGCTTTGCATGATCAAGCTTTATCAGTAAAACTGATTCTGCCGTTCCTATTCCCTATACAAGCAATCTTCCAGCAGCAGTGCCACAGCAGCCATCATACTACTTGAACTTTTGGATGGTAACGCAGGTGCCATCCTGTTCAGCTGGCAGCTGTGTGAGGACTCCATTGCACTGAACAGCACTCTGGTGCAGCCTTGTGTTAGTCTGAACCTATGCTCAACGTTCAGGAAAGGCAGTCCTTCAACCACATGACAATAATGAGGATGCTCTGGGCTCATGCATTGGGGCAGAACTTAGTTTATTTAGGAAGCAGTAGAAAACCAATCGAGGTGCATGTGAAAGGAGGACAAAGCCTGTACCTGAGCCTCCCACCACGAGTGAATGCCCAGTTTTCTTAGTTGCCATGATATGTGGGCAAATAGGATTTCATTCTAGGGTTGAGGTATCTTCATCTTTAAATACAAGTTCCCCTTTTATTAGCTCAGCTTATCTCGATTCATGATAGCAGTTTAAACCACTGATGGCAGTGAAAATTAGGTAAATGCCCACAGTTAGTTTTATGTAATACTCTTAGGTAACTCTGCTAGTTCAAAGAAATATTCTTGCTATACCAGAATATTCAAAGCGCTTTATAAAACCCAGATACACATACAGCAGGCTGCCACTAAAGGTAAAACTGAGCACTCTTTCATGGTTTGTTTGTCCTGTGCAGACTTCCCTGTGAACTTAGGTACAGTTTTCTGGATATTGAAAGTTGAAAATACTTTAAAATTTTTAACGTAGAAGTCTATACCCTAGTAATTAGCCTGTCATTACAATCAGCAAACATGAATTTAATGAACCACACTGCCAGGCTGCACCTTTTAGGACCCCTGAAACACACTACAATTATTAGCATCTAGACACAACCTTAAGGGATGTAGTGGCAGATACTCCCAAAAAGCATATTAAACCTTCTAAACATCTGCTGAAAGGACATCTGGAAAAATATAGCAACTGCATAACAGTAAATCATCCAACTATGCCACAATATCCCACAGAGAACCCTTCAAAAGGAAGTCTTGCCAGTGGGCCCAAAGACACAAAACTAATAATTGAAATTAAAAGGACTGGCTGGCTTTATTTTTCCAAATAGATTTCATAGATTCATAACTTCCACTTATATAGCTTACATATTGTTGAGAGAAAGATGCATGGCTACCATGATATCTCTGTGGAACAGAGATTCAGAAATCAGTAAATGCTACTCTTACTCTCTCCATAATGGTGTAATTCCTCAACCTATTCATGGTTAAGGAAAATTACAGAATGATGGTTGAAAAAAGTCACAGATTTTACTTTATCCCAGGAACTAAAATGCTAAAATTAAATAGACAGGATTAAAGCTGGGAGAAAACATATTAAAAGTACCATCAAGATGAATTAAACAGAAGAGAAAAATGTATGACTTCAAAAATGAGAGACAGCATAAAAGGTTGCAATACCTGTACTCAAAGTAACAGTCACTTTCTAGAAACGCTGGAAGCCTTTCTTTCTTAATCCACTGAATCGCTTGTTCTCGATCAAGACACTATTAGAAAAGAAATGCCAAAGATTTGCAGTATTCTTTACTTTCTTGTTTTGTTTGCCACATAACTGATTCTCTCCATCCCTCTTCTACAGAAGCAGTGTCTCAGGAAGACAAATATACAGTGAACATCACCTCGTTATCCAGTTTAGCTTTAATCATGCTGGGACAGTTGAGTTAATTTACTTTGTTATTAACAGCTAAAAAGGTCTAGATTGGATCTCACCTATAAGAGTACAACTTTTTAAGCAAGCCATAGGTGTTTTTTCTTCAGAAATAACATGTGGATGAACCGTGCTTTTGATGTGAGACCAGGCTGGATGAGGCTCTGGGCAGCCTGATCTAGTGTGAGGTGTCCCTGCTCATGGCAGAAGGGTTGGAATTGGATGATCCTTGTGGTCTCTTCCAGCCCTGACAGATTCTGATCTCTTTTAACAGAGGTCTTTAGAGCCCTAATGGCTTAATGGTTGGACCTGATGATCTTAAATATCTCTTCCAACCTAAAGGATTCTATGATTCTATGTACAATTCCAAATGCAAATTAGATACTCATAAATTTTCTGCAATAGGAAGTTGCTAATTTTTCTGACTTTACCAGATTCCACGAATAATGACTACTACATTTTTCTTCAAGAATTTGGAATTTCTTGAAGAAATTCCAAATAATAATAAGAATAAGGAATGCTTAAATTAAATTATACTCCCAGAACAAAAGAGCAGCGGATATTAAAAACAAAATCAAGCAAACAAAAAGCCAATCAGTTATCACCTTTCCCACTTTTCTGTTGGTGTATTAAATAACTGCATCGTACACAGTAATTTTGACAGTGGAAACCTAAGTGTTTGTTGTGCATCAGTCCCATAACAGATTTCTGCACAGGCAGTCTAAGCTTCAGTGTCTCGTCAAAGCAGAAAGGGAGGTGACTCCAGAAGTTGTTTGGGGGATGAAAGGAAAGTGTTGAGAATTGAGCTACATAGAGCCAGCTAACCAAAAAACTACACCTAGGGTCTTACACAGGGAGCAAGACTATAGGCCACAGTCACCCATAACTGTTTCCCTTAGAAATGACAAACAGCACACTTTTTAATTTTTATTTAAGAACTCTTTTTTATATCTATTCCACTCTTAGGGGATGACTTATTTTATTTATCTGAGGTGTGTTTTTCCTTTTAGTGAAGGTGAGACTGATGATTTGGAAGAATGAAGTAACTCCCCTTGTCCATAAACACAGGTGAAGTTTGGGCAAGGGTGGATGCTACTTAGTATATCAAATAATCAGTTTATGTAGATTACATTCTAAATTTTCTTTCCATGAGCTAATATTCCGTTAGGTACAAGGGTTATTTCTGCCTCATATATATCTGTATGGGATTAAAAAAATCTGAATTACTCAGAAAGTGGGTGGTTTCATTTAAAGAGAAGAAAATATTTCAAAATATGGAAAGCTTATGTTGGCAGTGGCTCATACAATGTAATTTGTGGAGATGGGGGCTAATTACTCCCAACCACACAGTGTATGCCTCTTTTTAGTAACTGACAAGTTTTCCGGAAATAAAGAAGATCGTGTCTTTATTTTGGCATTTAATATTTATGTATTTACTGACTCACAGCCAGTTTTTTATCTCAATGATTCATAACATGTTCACATCTGTACATGACTGGTACAGAAAATTATATATACTATCAGAAGGAAATAATCTCTACTC
>NW_008610185.1:59355-97050 GCF_000691845.1 Merops nubicus
GAAAGATGCTACATTTAATCTGATGGATTTTGTTACCTTGGTTAGCTTCCTTACCCCATGAGCCTTATGCTTTGCTGGGACCCAGTCCAGCAAAGCTTTTAGCACGCGTTTAAGTTTAAGCATGTGTTTAACTTCCCTTGATTAAAGTTAAACACATACTTAAGTGCTTTGCTGAACTGGGGTTTCTCTGAAGTAAGGTATGTGGGATACCAGCCAGTTTCTTTCCATAGTTGTGATCAATCTGATCCAACTCCACAGGTTTTTTTCTTAATATATTTTACAACAAGTTGATCATAAGTACTGATAGGAAGATACTTACCTCCATATCAATAATTTGCAAGTGTGCATGCACAAATGTAGAGAACTTCTGCTTATCTGTACATTTGTAAGAGTCTGAGAGGGAAGTAAAATACAGAGAAAAATACTATTGGGTGTATTTCTTAGGCAAGAAGTGTTTAAATTCAGGCTGTAGCCTGAAAAACCTACTAGGAATCTCCAATCATAGCTTATTTCTGTTAGTAATGCATCAGTGATGGCCTTTATGTAGCAATGTAACATTCAAAGCAACTGTCGATATTGAAGAGATCAGTCAGAGCAGAGTAGGCAGCATCACCCAGTGCCTGGAAGAACAAATCTATTTGGTTTGAACTGAACTACTTGATGCTGTTGATGTGGCATGACTTCTTCTGGTTCAGTCATAGTGAGTTACGATGACAGAAGCTGACTTCTTTCACCTTGTTTAGCTGCAGTAACAATTTTTGGCATGAAGTTTCGCAGGATATTTTGTTGCAGCTCAGCCTTGAGATGCCAAGCTGAACAGGATGAGGCATCTATGTTACCTCTCCAGTAAAGGAGGAGTCAAAAATAAGAAGAAACATCACCCTTTCCCAAAAAAAAAAAAAAGGAGAAGAAAGTGTAGTGAGGTATACTGCTCCTCAAAAGGCTGTAATGCTTCCCATCTATGGAAAATGGCCCAGAGAAAGAAATGTATTCTTAGGTAATAAAAGAACCCTGTGGATCCAAACCACATGAAAGATATAATAGTGGAATGTCTTTGAATTTGTCAAGGTCATCCACAGGTACAATGATGTGAGGTTATCCTAGAGAGCAGTGTTGTGCAACTTGCACAAGCACACAGCATATCCTTAGTTGAATCCTGAAAGCAAGTAAGAAATTTGCAATAGCTCTGCTTTTGTGCTCTCAAGCAAAGTATTTGTGAAAATAATTATTTAATGTGGTAGGGATGTCTGAGACTTGTCCTACTGTAGCATTTCTCCAGTTTAGATGCAAATAATTGCAGTTCACTCTCATTTTCTTAAACGTCATCGCCTTTTGACCTCTGACACTGTTTTCTTTTCCAAAAATTATTAAGCTTGTACTGGGCAGAGCAGCAGTCTGTTACAACTCCCTGCTTTTCTCTCAGCTTTCCAGCTATGACATAATTTAGAGCAGCCGCCTTTAAAAACGTAGCAAGACCTTAGACTGGCCTTGAATTAAATTAACTGAAGCCACATCAGTCACACCAATGCAAAGTAAGCAAGAAAGAAATAAACCAAGTATCACAGTGAAACTTTCTTTTCTCCTCCAAAGCTGTTGTTTAAAGGTAAACTACTACAGGTAATTATACTTTCTTGTACTCTCTCAGGTGCATATGGTGCTTCAACTTCTGACTTTAATCCGCTTAGTTTGGCACTGAAGAAAGCCCTGAAAGTAGACGGGTAAGAATACCAAAACAGATAGTGTCTTAACAAGTCTGAAACAAGAATTTTTTTCTAAAATCCAACATACCTTTCCTTTAATTTAGCTTTGTTGTTGCCAAAGATTATTTTCTCTGGCCATTTCAATTGATGCTAACCACGTAAATCCTCTGGGAATTAATGGAAGAGCTATGTGTTGCCAGACCACAGATGAGCTCATAGCCACACAAGGAAATTAATTAATAAGGAAAGACTGAGATGCATTAGTTTCAGTCAATTTGCACATTCCAGGGATCACTAGTAAAGTAACTGTTGTCATAATATTTTTTCTTTCAATATTAAAAAGTATTCAGACCACACAACTGAATGCTGCCCTACAGAATCTTCAAAATTCCGTGCTTCAGGATGTACATCTGTAATTCCACTCACTTGTCTGCTAGACACATGTGCGTTGCAGGGCATAATTTGGCCCATCATTATGTTTTCCTAACATAAATTAACATTTTTCCCAAGCTACCAAGCCAAGCACAACAGTAACTATTGCCAGTATCTCTACGGTCAGATCTAAATATAAGTTCTGGGGCTATAAGATGCTTACCATAGTGTTGTAACTTGGATCAATATTGAAGGCTGGAGAAGTGCTGTGCATTTCGGAGAGCTGCCCATCATTCTTTGTTTTCCTTAGAACATCATAAATGGGGTTTGGAGGTTTCTGATCATGTAGAATCTTTTTCAGCTGGCATTCCAGGTGTTGTGGGGCATCATTAACTACTTCAAAAACCCCAAAGTCAGAGTTAAACTTAACTGGCTGGGCAAAAGTCTACCAAAAAAAGAGAAAAGTTTAGAAAGTTTGTAACATTGTAATAAGAGAACTCCTTTATTTAAGAAAGTTACTCCTCATAGTATAGAGCCAGCCTAAAAAATGCAAGCTGGTATTGCGAGGCTTGTTTCTCCTGTCTGCTGTAGTTTATGTTCAGGGTCTGGAATAATAATTTTTCTGTGTTCTTGTTCTTCACTGTGCAGCTTTCCAAAGTATTCCTACATTATGTCTCAGCTATGTTTAATTATAAAGAATTTAGTTCATTCTAGATCACAGACCATTCTTTTTCACATGCAAATAATAGATCCAGTATGCAGATATCTATAATATATAATTCACAGCGCCTTTGGTAACTGTTCTGCAAGAGACTACACACCTGCAGGATCAGATATCCAGTGTCATTATCCCATTCATTACCACAATCAATCAAGGTTTGAAAAGATTAACAGTGAAGCTGACCTTTTAAATGTGAGATACATTTGAGGAGGATGAATCTGAAGATTTCCATATATAGGAAATATGGAATTATTCACTGTATGGATATTTGCAGGTCAAACAACTACCAAAACCTATGGTCTGTGGTAAGCTTTAATATACATCACTAGTTCAGTGAGATACTGCATAATACTTGAGGTACACCAAACTTTAACTTCAGCTACGTAATTGTAACTTTTGTCAGCTCCAAAAAAACTGGCCTGTATACATTAAAACAGAGCCTTCTTTCATCTTTTGAGCCCTGATATTAGGTATTTCCCTAAAAAACTATCTTTCAGATTCTCCAAATGAAGAGCAAAAACATGAATGGATTTTACAGAAGTAGTGGGGGTTATCCAAGTCAGTTATGAATAAGAGGTAGTATATAACCAGAGCATATAAGCATCTCCCCACTAAGCTGAAAGACAAGAAGGCATGTTGTATTTAAGAACTGAAAAAAATCCTGTTCATATCCAGACCAAGTGCCAAAAGTCTTTGGCTTCATTCCAGACAGGCTCCCACCTGGTGTTTGCACAGTTGCCATTCCCTTGCACTTAATAAGATTATTTGATTTTTTCAAGCACTGTGTTCTTAATTTCCTTGAACTTCTTCATATATCACATATACCCACAAAGACATAATTCATATAAATACTACATATGCTGAATACATGCTATGTATAATATAAAAATATATTATTGACTGATTTTACTCTTCTTCACACCTATATAAGTCCAAAGTAACCATGCCAGTGTCAGCTGTTTTGTTGCTTCTGTTTGAAGCCCCCTTGTTGATAAATATCTTGCAGAGCAATGTCCAGGATTGAACCATGTGGCTGCAACACGTGGTTACAGCATTCCCTACTTATCCCATAATGTCTCATTGTGGAGGCTCAGCCTGGTAAAGCACGTAGCATGTGAGAGCTTTAAGTGTACCTATGACATCAGACTGTCACTGCTCAGAGCCATGCATTGAACTGCATTAATCTGTTTAGTTACCTAACTTCAGTTGAAATCATGGCTTGGTTTTTGTTCTCTGACACCTTGTGCCTCTTTTGGCATTAATTTTCTCCAGGGCACTCTGCAGTATTTAGTGGTTCTTTTTTCTCCAGATGTACTGAACAGCATTTTAAAGGGCTTTTTTTTGTGTAGTAGATTTCTCTGTACTTGATTCAGACCTCCTCCCAATTTGCTATGTGTACATTTCATTTCTTTTCAAACCTAATTTGGGCTGCTACCAGCTTTTAAGGGACTAACTGTGCAACCTTATTAACAAATATAGTGTACCTTATTTATTTTTTCATGTTTTTAAAAAAGAAACAGAAGAAAGTACACTAAGAATCAAGGTTCTTCAGTCTCTCAGGATTTGAAGTGCTCTTGCTTGTGGAAAAAACAACTGAAGTGCAAATTCCATAATATAAGGCTACATGACTAGATGTGAACAGTTTATTTCAGTTCCATGTTGTTCAACTTGAAAACTAAGCAAAGACAATTCTAGTTCATCACAAGTCTACTTTTAGTTAATCCTTTGTAAGTTACTCTAGATCTAGTTTTTTCAGTATACATTCTAATTAACTGAACAGAAAACATAGGGCAACTTTAACGCAGTGAAATGGTGACTTTTTAAAAAATATAAAGTTTATTGCTATTTTGGGAGTCTGACTACAACTCATTTATAAGACAAATATACTAATGGAAAAAAAGAACATACACTGATGAGAAAAGAAGATTAAGACTTCATACACAATATACTTCACAGAAAAAAAATGTGGTTCTAGTCCAGACTTTTGAGGTGTAGTTACCTATCCCTAGGAACATCAAGAGGCATGCATACTTCTTGTTCAGTCAGACAGTACGCAGTAGATGCTCTTTACTTGGCACTAGTAAGACCACAGCTGAAATACTGCACATCCAGTTTTGGGTTCAGGAAGGCCACTGAGATGGTCAGAGGCTGGAGCACTTGCCCTGTGAGAAGAGGCTGAAGGAAGAGGGCTTGTTTAGCCTGAAGAAGAGACAACTCTAGGAGGACCTAGCAGCAGTCTTACAGTACTTAAAATGAGGCTACTGAGAAGGTAGAGCCAGGATTTTGACAGACATCCATGGGGGGAGAGTAAAAAACCATGGTCATACACTGAAACAATAAGGGTCTCAACTGGATATAAGAAAAAAGGTATTTGTAGGATGATTAGCATTGGAACAGGCTGTCCAGAGAGACTATGGAATTAATTGCTGGAGGTTTTCAGCTAGAGAAAGTGCCAAGCAACCTGGTCTCAATGCTAAATCACTGATCTTGCCTTAAGCAGGAAGCTGAACTACAGACCTCCCCAAAGCTCCTTCCAGCCTGAGCAATCTGTGATTCTGTACAAATCCCAAATCTTACCAGACAGAGCAACTCAAACTATCATATAAAAACATTTTAGAACAGTTAAAACCTCTCTAGAGAAGCATATTTCACTTGCTTTCTTAAGAAAACTAGAATGATAAATCAGAATGATTTTATAAACATAATAAAAGAAGATATAAGTCCTGACCTTCTTAACTCATCCCAATCACCAAGACAAAAGTCAATATGTTACAACAAAAATCAAAACAGTAAACACTCCAAAAACCCCTTGATTTCTTCTCAGAAACATTTTCCCTGTTACAGTAGAGGAGAGAGGGTCAGTCAATCCATTTCCCTTTCATTATGTGGAGAACTTTGGAGCAAAACACACACTCTAATCATTCCCACACATTACAAGCCACAGGAAAAAAAAAAAAAAAAAGCCAAACAACCCAAAACAAACAACAACCGTCAAAAAAAAACCTCTTACAATGTTTCACAGGACAATGAGAGAGGTTTATGGTACCACCAAAATTCTAGGTGATTGCAATAATGCCGAATCTCTTCAGTGAAGATGCCTGTGTTAAGGAGTGAATGATAGCCTGCACTATAAAGGAAGGGGAAAACATTTTCTGTGCCAATCTAATATATTAAGAAACGTCTTTCTTACCCCGCATTTGGCAAACGCTTTGGCTTTTTACAGACAAGTAAAATACACTAACCAAATCGTTCTCTCTCTCTAATTTGGGCCAATTTTTTATCCTTTGAAGATAGAGAGGGAAAACTCCAGAGCCAAATTATACCTCAAGATGTTAAGAAAAATTAAATCAGGTTTGGCAGGAGCCTTGAAGCTTGGGATTCATACATCATCAATTTAACACAGTAAATAGGATCAACAGGGACTTGAGAATACCAACAAATAAGAAGTTGACAGACTGCAAACTATTTAACTCGCAGGAAATTCTCCCCTTGAACCCAGTGTGACCAATGTAACTCAATGCAGTAATCTCAGCTTCAGAAAAAATCTCCAAACAACAAAAAGCTGATTTCAGATTGTGGCGCAGGAATACTATTAAATAAATAAACAATTGTATGTACATTTGTGACAGCAAAGAAATTTCTTAGCTGTCAAATGCACATTGAATATGGTTTCAGCTGGAGAATAAATAGAATACATAATTTCAAAACCTAAATTTATACACTTAACTGAAGGGAAGGCAAATTTCTCTCAGCCCTCCCAAAACAATATCCATCACCATGTTGCCAGGATATCAGACATATAAATCTCACTGTTCTCTGCCTTAACAGTTTTCAGATATTCTCAATTTCAGACACACTTAACAAATGTGTAAATATGTTCGCCACATCCCATCCCAAATAATGTAGTTTAATCCCAAGAGAAACAGAATGACCACAGCTTGGCTTCCTCCTAGGTTAAGGCCCTGAAAGAGTAGGAATGAACAGAGACCTCACCCAGGAGCTTTGCCAAAACTTCTTTAAGATGGGTATGTGTGTATCATAAATAAATGTCAGTGAGAATCCAGACCAGAAGAGGATTTGAGCAGCTCTGTGAAGTGCCCAGAAAATTCACACTGCACATGATCAGTGGCAATTCTCCCACTGACTTCAATGAGTCCAAGATTTCCCCTCCATTCATGAGTGAGACACAAGTCACAACCACACACCACAATCTAATTGAGAGAGAACTACTTTTTGAGCAGACTCACTACCAATAAAAAAAGAGGTCAGGAATACCTTTGCTTCCTTAAATGTCAAAGATATCAAGCCTGTTTTAGACCTGGGTAAGTCTAAACATAACGTGCATGTTGGGCCTTATTTATGTAAAAGCCTTTCTAAGGGAGGCACCTGCAGCCTCCCTCCACACATCTGAAAAAGACAAGAGGAAACAAATGAGTATACACTGGTGCCCTGAATCGATGCATTGAGTTATTCACAGCCGTCTTCAAAACAGAGAAGGGTCTGAACTGTACAGTGAAGTGGATTACTTTTTTGCTTTCTGCCCTTTCCAGCATCTGCTCCTCATAGAAGAGGCCTCTTTTTACTCTTGATCATGTAGAAAATAGCCAAGCTTGCTGGGTTGAGATGCAGGACCAACTTAAGCCAGAACTAACGTAAGCTGGTGGAGAGTTGCTAAGTCTGCAGAAGTTCTTGTTTTACACCAAGCTTAAGCAAGGACAGGAGGCAAGCAGCTTGCTTATCTGGCCAGAGAACAGGACAGACATGGAAGTTTTGTGGATGAACACTGGGATAAGGTGTGGCAACCGTAACACCTAGGGCGAGGTGGAAGCCTTGCAACCCAAAATTGTATCCATTAAGCTAGAGGGACAATGGTGAAAGCCACACTGTGTAACAACTTCACCTCTGCAGCAAACCTTGGATCATCCTCCCAATAACATAGCATGCTTTGTTGAGAGCTAACCAGTACCTGACATGGAACTCAGCCTCACCTCCTCAGGAGTGTAAATATGGCATTTATATACCTTTGTTTTGAGGACAAGAACTTCAACAACTGGATGGCTCAATGGGCCTAGACTTCTCCCTGTTAGCAGGGTACCACCTCTTTCAATATGAAATCATGCCTCCACTATCTCACAGATGATACCTGGATGAATTGTTGTTATTATTACTGGCTAGCTTTAGAATATTCAGCACTAATGTAGTAAGTGTATTTATGAACAGCAATTCCAAACTTGTTATATTTGTTGCTTCAATAAATTATCCGTGTCCTCAACATTTGTTAAACTCTCTCAGTGAAAGCCCTTGACAAGGCTCTGAAACAGGAACTGTCTCAGTGAAAGTCCTCAGCAGGGCTCTGAAACAGGCAAACATTGACTCTGATAGGTTCCTATACTCATAACCATTTGAACATAAACAGTCAGCCAAGTCTGGGAGTAGGACTGGATCCAGGTGCACCTAGCCTTCTCTTTTAGAAAGAGCCTAGAAAGCAAGGTCCTTTCTGAACCTTGTGTCTCAACAAGGTCACCCCCAGCCATCTTACAGAGGCCTCCTCTTAATGCGACAGGCAGCACTAAGTTTTCAGAAAGACTGTTTGGCCCAAATTTTATTACTTGAGCTTTAGTAGTTTTCAGAATCATCACCTCCATCAAATTCTTGGTCCCAGATTACTCAGCAGAGAGCTTGTATAGTGAGAATGACTTTCAAAAGAAGTAGTCTTCAAATCTGAAGTTTATAAAATTGTGGTCACTTGGTAGCTTTCTGCTGCAAAGGAAATACACAGCCAGGGTCTCTCCACCAAGAGTGTGATCTCCTGAATATGCTTCAGCTGAGGTACAGTTAGCTCTTGTCTCTAGTGCAGCTTCTTAAGGTTGCAAAGAGGAGGAGTATGTCTTCATCAGCATCACTGGTCACTGGAAAATTAGGAGTGAGGCCCCAGCATGGACTTAGGATGAAGTGAGTAGCGGGTAGCTTGTAGAGTGCAGGAGAAAAAACTCGACATTACTGCACTTTCGTACTGTGGCTTCCAGTACTGAGCTGGATGGCAGTTTCTGACTTCTGAATTTTCGTTGCTGGCTAAACATATGCTTACATGTTTTAAATACATGGATCAAAGATTTAAATTCCAGGGGTGCCTGACCAGCTAGAAATGGAAGTGTAACCAGTCCAATGTTGCTCTTAAATCTTTTATTTTAGATTAGTTACTAACGGAGGAGTAACTTGTTTGTATGTCATGTAATTGGTTTCTGCTACTGTGAAATCACTATATTACTGGCAATAAGTGCCCTCATGAGGTTTTTTTATGTATTAATTTATCTTTCAAAAATATTTTTTGTACAAGCTATCCTTCATTGCCGTATATAGATCTTTGGTATGCCTAGATATTCATATCAGATTATACTGAATATTATGATAGCAACAGGATCACTCAAAGGACATACAGTAAATTAAAGCAAAAAAAAAATCTGCTGCTGCTGTAGGAAATCCCCAGTGATACAATTTTCCATACACTAGTGGTGCATTATAAATCAACACAGAGGCAGTCTCCTAAAATAAGCGTATGCTACACCTGATTTCTTGTATCAAGTCACATAATATTTTCAGTTTAACTTGTTGCCTAACTACTAGCACACCTGGGTAATACTGTTCCCAGGCAACAGCATATAAGCACAACAAGAACATAGGAATGGAAATTTCAATGCAGTGTTTTAGTAGAAACCTTCTGAGAAGGAGAGGAAAATTAGGACTATAAGGTATACAAACCACAGAACTCAAGACATTAATATAACTTAATCCCAAAGTGGGTAAATCCTCAGGAAAAGATCAAAGAGAAAACAAAACCAATTATAAGAACATTACAGATAAAAAAATCATTAATACAGCATCTGTTTTCATGAAGATATGTAAATATATAGAATAGAGACCATGTGTCATCTTAGAAACCTATCACGATGAGCAGTGTAAAACAGTGTTTACTCGGGAGTGTCTGTGAACTCTTTTCTGTGGGCTTCCAGAGCTGTCAGGAGTGCCTGGACAATCACTGCAGTTCATAGCTGCTGAGCTGCACCAGGACCGTGGGCTGAGGAGCCCTCTGAGGCCAAGGGGAATTTTGGCCTCTAACAGATGTCCTGAAATCTATTAATGTCTAAGGAGACACAGAGACTGAGCAGGCTGAACTTCTTACCCACTCCATCCTCTCTGATTTGGGGAAAACTTGAAGCATAGTTTCCAAATAAGTGCCAAAGGCATGGAGGATGGTATTTCTGTACTAAGAACAATCTGGCACAGGGAAGGAGGCCTGGATTTAAAAGGTACATAGTTAGGCTTGGATTTAGACAGATATCCTAAAGCAGCTGCAAGGGGTAGGGGAGAGAAGTAGGAGAAAAAAAAAAAAAAAACAAAACAAAACAAAACAAAACAAAAAAAAAAAAAAAAAAAAAAAAAAAAAAAAAACACCACACTCTCACCACACATTTTCTTCCATCTGTAAAAATTATTCTTAGGAATCTTGCAGTGGGGTGAAAGCATATAAAGGCTGAGCTCCTGAAAGAAGTCTGTATTGCTGCTATGCACAAAACCCACACCATGGTATGGAGTTAATACATCCAGATTCTCTTTTAAGATAAAAAAATATTACCATCATTAGTTCTGCAGGTCCTATTATGTGTACTTTTACAGAAATCTGTGATGTGGCTTAGCACATCTATGTCTAGTTCAGTTTGTTAAGCCTGAATCACAACTGAATTTATTCCAATAATGACCGAATCATAGCCTTAGTTTCAAGGAGCATCAAGAAATATTCTGCCCCTTCTCAATGCTGGTGGTAGTTCCTACCAAGCAAGTTGCAGAAACTGGTATATGTTCTCATTTTGCAGCCTGTTGGACTGTAGTGCTTTAAGAGAGGGACAGGCTGTGGGGGCAGCTCTGGGATCAATTGGCTGGGAGACCCCATGGGAGGCATGAGTGATACTGCAGAAAGGTCTGTGCCACCTTACAGGGGAGTATAGGTGGGAGGTATGGGGATGGAGAGAATGGGAATAGTCAGGAACAGATCTAATAAAATTAAATTGAGTGAGGTTGCCATGTCAAGGAAGCAGGACAGTGCATATGATTGTCATAAGAGTCAAATATAGGGCATCTGGTTAAATATAGGGCACTGGGCAGGGTGGTCTAAACTGCAACTGGATCTCCACAGAGAATATATTGTACAGCTATATTCTTCTAGCTGCAGACAAATGAGGAAGAGAAGGGGAGTGCTGACTTTGAGACCTTCACATCCATGGAGAGAAACAGAGTTAGTTCCTGAGCTAAAATGTTTATTTATCACCAAGTACATCATCAGAAGAATGTAAAAGGCAAACATTTTTTATGTCAACATGTCATGATACTGGAGTAAAAGTGAACTCCTTATACTTCCAAAGTATTTATGTGTCTCTTTCATTTCCTAGTCATATTAATGTGGTGCACTGTTATTTAAGTATGTAAATTTGCAAGAGAAAAATCTGTCCTCAGAAGTCCAGATACTGTGTTATTTTCCCTGATACTGATAATAACATTGAGCATTAAGAACTGTTACCATTAAAATACAGACATATTGTATAAGCCATTTAACTACTCAGTGGCAAAACACAAAATGTTCCAAGCTGGATTACCTTGCTATTAATCTCAGTAAGGTATTTCTTATGTTTTGCAGGGGTACTGTAAGGTACTTACCGGCAAACTCAGAAATTCGTTAAAGTAGTCCACAAGCATATCATCTGTGGCTAAGCATTCCTCCTACAGAGAGACAAAACCACAAAGCAAGGCTTGTAGGAGTCTGCGTTAACATACTTTGAATGCACTATTGCCTCAAACCATGATTTTTCCATGAGATATGACATGCAAACTTTCGCAAAATGTTATTTCCTGTTTTTGAGAACATAATCATTGCATCATTGTTATATTCCAGCCATTGCACACTGCAGAGGTCCTTAGCAATATAAAACAACACACTTGAAAGTAAATCCTTTGCCAAGAAATTTACAGACAAACCTTCATAAACCAAACAGCTTCTAAGTTCTGGAAATACGCATGTTTACTTTTGAAAAAAAATGTGCATAAGCTAACAGTCTAGAAATTCCCCACATTATAACTTTCACTCTTGCATCTGGGAAGGAGGGGTGTATAAAAGTTCACGACAGACTGTTTCGGCTCCCACACTGCTGATTGGGGATGTTCAGGGAATAAAAGAGAGTTCACTGATCTATAATTTGGCTCACCAAGCAAGCTGTGAATGCGATGCTTTAAATCTTGCAAAACTAGAAGTCTTCCTGTTGACCTCATCACAAGTGAAGATTGCATCTGCTTGTGGTTTTGCACCCTTTCTGACCCCTGCATTTTAAATCCGCTAATAAGATCCAAAAATTGTAAATGTAAATTTTTTTTTTCTATTGACAAATCAGTAAGTATGGATCCAAATCTTATTTCTACGGTGCTCAGTACCACCACCACACCCATTTCAATTCAACAGAAGGTAAAACTGGAACATTATTCCACTGGTCTTCAGAAATCTGTCTTCAGTATAACGAAGACTCCTAAACAGGTTTTAATAGCTTCATTTTCTTGAATATTATTTCTGCTTTGCAAGACAGAGAGAATACACCTAAATCAAATGTATTTGGCAATAACACCAAAGGTCTGGCAACACAAATCTTTTTTCTCTTTCTTAAGTTCATAGCATTGAAATGCACTAGTAAGGAACAGCATTAAAGAAAGGTTATGCACTGTGTACATGGTATCACTTGTAGGCAGGTGGTATCTTGGTCCACGTCTAGCCTAAACAGAGACATCTTGTACTCAGGTTTTTTAATATAAAATTAGGTAGGACACTGTGTGCTGGGTGACAAGTCAGAATCAGATCTGATAGTGTTTGTGCGGCCTTAATCTGCCAACATTTATTCCTTACCACTTGTGGTTGCTGCTGTGACTGAAAGAGGGCAGGCAAGGTAGCTCACGCTCGCCCTGGAAAACACTGACAACACTGAGGGCAGGGCCTCCCGCATTGTGAGCCCGTGCTTTATTTGCATCGTGGGCCCATGGTCCAATGCAGTTGCAGTACCATGGACCTAGAGATGTTAGGGCACTGATTAAATAGGATAATTCACCTAAGTGTCAAACCCAAAGCATTTCAAAGTCAACAGAAAATCCTCTCACTTACATCATTAGACAATCAATCAGATCCAGAAATCTAAATTCAGCAAGTGTTAATACAATTAACAGGAAAAAAATCACTGGAAACAAGCTGCAGGCTCCCTCATATTTAGTTTGGGTAGCACACAATTAGATCTGACACTAGTAAGGATGAATCTGAAGATGGCTAGATATGATAACACCCCATGAAAATATTTTATTGTTTCAAAGGGCTTACTCAAAACAATTAATTTATTACTGTCTGAAGCATAAACTCTTTAAGATTAGGCAGGTAACGTTTTTAATTTGCCAAGGATATAATTCTCTGTAGTCCCATATAACAGCAAGAGATGTAAACACAGTGGTTCGATTAATCAATAAAAGGTTTATGATCTTATTAATGCAAGCTTTACTACTTACTGATCTTACTGCTTCTGTATATAATATACTTAAAAACCTATGGGTTTTAGAGTTTTGTTGGGTTTTTTTTGTGGTCAGTCTTTGTTTGAAAACATAATTGCACTATCTTATTTACACATTATAGGTTATGGGGTTGCATACATGATACTACAGCTTAGATTTGTGTCAGGAAGCATTTTGTTTCCTTTCTTTCCTTACCATCTTTCCCGCTGCACAGTCCATGACTAGAAAAAGCTGCCTCACCATTTCAAGTGGAGGTCAAAGTGTGCTAAAAATTGGTCCAAAACTGGAGTTTTGCCTTCATGCAATTTGTGTACATATAGGAATGTCCTGGGCCTGGTTTCTATCACTCTTTTTAACATTGAAAGGAATTTAAAAATTATCTTGGCAATGGTATACAACAATTTCATAGATACTTTGTGGAAACAAATCTAATGACTTTGTCTACAGTATTTGATAGCTTTCTCTATTCCTGATATAATGAAAAAGTACAGAAACACAAACATTAAACACCAAAAGAGAAGTTGAATATGGGTAAAAGTGGCATCATCTTGAAAGACTTGCACTTCATGTTGCAGCACCGATTAAAATGATAAATACTTTTCCATTCTTGAGAAAATATACAATAAATGTCAAAAGTTAAATTCGGTATAAAACCCCAATCCTGCATACAACTCTGACAGCTTCATGTCCCTGTGTGAAGTTTGCCTGGAACCAGATATGTCGAGTAACATTAGGTTGCATTAAACCTTGATTTTGCAGGTTATGTAAATATGCAATCGAGACATGTTCTTATGTAGATATAAACATATATATATGCTAGATTTCTGCCATATATTTTTTTTCCTGAATTTGTGTTTATTTATGATAATAAATAGTATAAATAAAATAGTATCCAGAAGCTCCCAAAAGGAATAACAATACATTTATACTTTAAAATACACAATTACAAAGGCATCTAAAATGGGGGAGGGGCAAATGTTACC
Source organism: Merops nubicus (assembly GCF_000691845.1). Taxonomy (NCBI): domain Eukaryota; kingdom Metazoa; phylum Chordata; class Aves; order Coraciiformes; family Meropidae; genus Merops; species Merops nubicus. The sequence continues at coordinate 73,719 of NW_008610185.1, forward strand.
TAAGCTACAGAATTTAAAGTGTCATTTCACATGACAAACATATACACATTTCAAATGAGAAAATAAACATCAGGGGACTCTTACAATGACCTATGAGCAAAGGGCAGAAAAGGTAGAGAAGACTGTTAAACCTGTCATGCTGAACCTTCCAGTTGATGGTTTCCTTCCTTCATCCTATTTCATTTTGCTTTCTATTTCCATCTTTATTCTCCATAGTCTCCAGTTACTCTTTTTTTTTTTCCTAATTACTTTCAAAATGAGCTTTTTTGTCTGAGAAAATTGTGAGAAATTACTCAATACTCCATACTTTACAGAAGAAATGAAAAAAACAGACAACAGCTTTAAAAGAAGTTTTTTGCTTCTTTTGCTCTACAGTTGCATGACAAAAAGAAAGATCAATCCTTCTAAAGCATACTTACAAAGACTTCTTCTGTTATACATGGAGGCTCTGAAACAAAAATTAAATATATGTTATCCAAGCAATACAGTTAAGCTTGTTCAACTACAATTACCCAACAGAAACAAGAAGTAGTGAAGCATGACAAGCTTCCTGGATATTCTGAAATGAAATAACTCAGCCTGGGGAAATAAAATAAACTCTAGAAACATGCAGTAATGTTGACCTTTGCATGCAAAGGTTGACTATCACAACAATTATTTAAATATAATTCAAGTGTTATTTACCTAGATTAATTCTCATACATATCGGTTAACTTCTTGTCAGCTTTTCTCTACAAAAGTGATTACTAGAAGCTTGCTGGGTTTAATGCAAATACAGATATATATGACACCCTGGTAGCCTTGAACAGCAAGTAGTATGAATAATATGATGCAACTCATAAGAGTGTAATTGTGGGTGTTCTTAGATAACCAAATCTCACTTGTTCTAGGAGAGTATTTGTGTTGCTATTTGAAGAAAGTTCTCTTTTCAGACTGATTAATTTTGCTGGACAAGTTTAAACCCAGCAGTTGAAAATCCCCCCCTTTTGTATCAGCCTGGGGTCAGACTTCTGCCCTGCGCCCCGCGGGAGGAGCACTACTTACCGGTGGTAAGCCTCTTCGGCTGCATCCTGGAGCCACGTGCATCAGGGCCAGCTCCCACACCTGCAAGCTAACTTCATTTGCAAGGGTGAAATCCTTAACAGCAGACCAGAAATAGAAGCTGCAGAGTTCCTGGGCCTGGCTGAGGACTGTCGGTCTGCAGCACCAGGGCAGGCTGGCTCACAACAAAGCGGGGTTGCTATGGCACTGCAAACAATGCATGGGATGAGCTGAGTAAATAGTTTTACTGCTGATGCAAATCTCCCCGAAGCAGACTTGAATATCAGTCACACTGATGATGTGGTCCCAGAAGAGATCATAGAACATATTGGGTTGGAAGGGACTTCTAAAGGCCATCTAGCCCCACCCCCCAGTGTTGCCTGTGAACTCCAATTATCCCAAATGAGATATCTGTGGACCAGGAATCTGAGGATACTTGCAGCAAGAAATTAAATTAAATGCTCTTTTCTCAAATGATCTAGCCAATTCTTAGTCTAAAAATACATTCTGGCTTTCCCTGTGTTAGCAAAACACTCCAGCCATGTAGGATTTTACATTTAAAAAAAAAAAAAAAAACAACAACAAAACCAAACCTCAAAAATACATCTCATGACAAATGGATTTATATCATGTATCAAATAATTCTGCATCCATAAACACGCTGTAAGGCTTGATCCCAAGTAGCAAAGTCAGCCCTATCTGTGGTAGAGAACTTCCACTGCAGTCGAGTAAGAAAAGGTGAAGAGCTTCATACTGCTAAGGCTGACATGAGACCTTGGCTGTTTCCTAACAAAAAGTGTTGTGCCAGAAACACAACCTGCAGCCTTGGTAACAGCCTTCTCTGCTTCCGTCTGCTGCAGTATGATCAGTATTCTGACAAAATATTAGATACCCTCAAGTTCTCCATATGCAAATTCTATTTAATAACAGGATAAAGAGTAGATTAACACTGAATGGCATATTTTTAAACACGTGATTTCTTAGTGCCATGTATCAGGACATGTTCCACGGTGATTTTGAAATATTTCAAAAAGGTTTACCTAATGTATACATGAGAAATATACATAACAAGATAGTCCATAAAATGTAAAGCAAAACCTTTCCAAAAGGTAAAAAAATTGCATTGCTATGAGACCACATTGTACCGTAAAGAAACTGCTTAATATCATTTAAATTAATGTTCATTCTACTCCTTTCCTCCATGCGCTTTTGTTGTTGGGCTTTTTTTGTTTGGTTGGTTGGTTTTTTGGGTGTTTTGTTTTGTTTTGTTTTGTTTTTTCCTGATATAGGTTAAGACGTAGCCTTTTGTGTATAAAATTTGCCTAAGCTTCCCTAGTTGTTTGTAGTTTTTGAAGAAAACAAAATAGAAACATGAGAAATACACCTTTTTTTAAGTCAGAAGTGGAAGCCACAAGTCAGCTTGAATAATATTCACATTTAGAAACCAGGCAATAAAAAAAGCAAAAGTCTTTGTTCTCTCCTTCTGTCATCTGGAATATTTTGGTATAAAACTTAGGTCTTTGTGCTCTTCATAGTGTTCTTCAGATATTGCATTTTGGATTAAGCTCATGAGGAAATACATGCTGTACTCTCTCATGGAGAACTGGTTAACAGTAATTATAACTTTCTCATTATCTTTAGCTAACAACACACATTTAGGTCAAATATTTTGTGTGCATTTTTCAGTCCTGACTTTATATTGCCAGTTAAAAGTTAATCAGCTGGTGAAGCTGAGATATAAAAATTAAGCTCATTTTCCTCTTTTTCCACTTTTTTCTTTCTATACTTTTATTATAATTTTAATTATTGTTTCATAAGTATAGTCAGAGCCATGATCTATCCCAAAAAAACATTTGATCTTGTAGAAAAGATGATCAGCTAGACAGGATGGAGAATAAGTTCTAAAAGGGGTGATATCAGTAAAACTCTAGGCAAGAGAAAGCATAAAGCCTAGAAGTAGGCTTCAAATTATTAGCATTTTTTAAAAAGTAGTAGTCCAGCAGAAGATCTGCACAGAAAGACAAATGGGGGAACAACAGAAATTGGTCCTCTCTATTCCTGCTATCTTCTGCTCATTACTGAAGAGCCACTTGAAGGGGTGAATTTTCAGTCAAGACCTTAATCTGTCATTGTTGCTTTCCTCCACATTTCCCAGGAATTTATGCTTTCAGCCACTTGCCAGGGAAAGTACTTCAAAGCATCACCCAGGCAAATCAGATCAAAACTTCTGAGACAGCTTTTCACTCGAAGAAACGAGTGTATAAGCTATGTCAGCTTGCAGGATGAAGAAGTCTTGTGACTTCCTCAAGCAGAGACAAATTGAATTGCTCTATTAAATTCAAATGCACACTTAAGGTTTTAGGTGCCTGTGTTTGATTCCTAGCAGTGGTCACAGTGAAGTCATTAACATCTCCATAATTAATTACTCATTCAAAAAAGTAGCAAGTACCATTTAAAAACACATATGGGCATCTAGAGGGAACTCCAACTGCAGCTATGAACTAATTCCCATCAATTTTCAATAGAAGTGCCTCATCTCAGACATAGATGGGGATTTTGACATGTGATACCTTTAATAACTAAGTACCTTTACAGAAATCCAACTTTAGTTAAATTTAACTACTCTTTTTGGATGATTGCCACATTTCAGCTCTTGCATCTGAAAGCAGCAATCTTAAACTGGAAACAGGTGCTAGGAAACATTTAAATAACTGCAGAACTGCCAAAATGGGAGTCAGGTCCTGAGACAAAAAGCACAAATCGATCTTCAGATAGCTAGCCCTTAAATGCCTTAAATTATTCTGTTGGCAAAATGACAGAAGCTGCCTGTTGTGCTGGTATGGCCTCTGTGTGCTGAATCTGATAGTCCTAGATTACAGCACAGTTTAATGCAATTCTGTGACTGTCAGAGAAAGTCAATGCAGATACCCGAGAAAATAGTTATTGGGAAATGAGCCCTCAAAACAGTTCTGAAAAGAAAAAAAAATATTTCCTGAAGATAGTCTAGGCAAAGAGGGGAACAAAAAAAAAAAAGTGCTTGAAAATAAAATAGGAAAGGCTAAAGAATAAAGGAAGAGATGCAACATAGCTTTAGTCTATCAGCATCAGAAATATTTTACTGGTGGAGGATACTGTCGGGAGGAAGGCAAGTTCAGAGAGCTTGACCTCTACAAAAGTCTCTATTTGGATATTAACTGGAGAATATTCCTTGACTTGTGCAAGTCATCAACGGTCCAAGGATTCCTATAACAGTCTTATTCCACCAGAACAAGGTCGAGGTATTTCATCAGGATTAAAGGCTTTAAACAATACTTGATTTCCCTTTACTTAGTATGAGCCTCAAAAAAGATAAAGGGAATACAGAGGCTTATGTGGAAAGTGAATAAGAATTTGGAATGCCACTTAGCCATTTTTGATACACATTTGGACTCTTGCTACCTCATACATGCCAGCTACCTACTTCATACCTACAGCCATCTGATCCCTTCAGAAATCTGTATTAGTGTCTTAAGAAATAACTGTTAGAACTTTAGAAGAATGTGACACTACCTTTTCTAACTTTGGGAAGGAGCATTAAGACTTCATTGACAAAACTTCAGTGAGATTGTGTCAGCTTGCAGAAGTGTATTAGAAATAAAGTCATTCTTGAAGACAACATAAAAATCAGAAAAGAACTACTAGGCCTGCAGCTATCAAACCACATACAAGATAAAAAAAAAATGGCAGGGTGCGTAAGTTTACAGCACAGTAGAGAGAGGTTTTCAGTAACAGCCCTAGTAGAGTTGACATAGCATATCTTTCATCTGAAACATAAGATACAGGTCAGAAGAAAGTATGACAGTTATTTCTCACAGACATTTCACTATCTGAGGATGTATCAGAAATTTTGGTACTATATACAAAAGATTGCATTGTCTCTGTCTATTTTTCATGTAGCTAAATTTGAGCCTTGGTTTTTAGTACATTTTGGCTGTGCTAATTTAAGCTTTGCAAGTTTACCATGACTTCTTACTTATGCAAGCAAAATTTCATGACAATTTTTATTTTTCTGGGGTTACTCGTAGCTTGGTTTAAATCAGGTCAGTTCCTTGATCTTGGCATAACAGGTATTCCAGCCAACTAAAGGACCAGGGGTATGAAGAAGCTTCAGCAGATAAGAATAACATATGCCAACAATGACACACATGTCCCTTAACAAGATCATCTTCTGCAATTGGGTTGCAAACCAACAAGAAACACTAAGATCACGTGTGTCTTTTTGACCTTGCTGTTACAATTAGATGTCAACATCAGTCCCCAAACCCAGGGTTACCCAGCTAAGAGATAAGTTATTTATGTGAGATATTACTAATGCATCAAGCTTGTGGATAGCAGCAGTGCTGTTTGAGACAGCACACCTCACTGGCCACCAGTTCCCAGCTTTTTGTGTTATAGTGCCATGGCTACCTGTGTAGCTGTATAATGAAGCAGACTGGGAGACTGATCCATCTAAAACAAACAAATCAAGATGAGAGAAGGAAAAGATTGCATGTTCATCAGCTTCCAGAACACAGCAGTGTCAACACAACAGATGTTAAGAATCCTGAACTAATAGGTGCTCCCTAAGATTTCAATAATGCTTTAGAAAAGGCATACGAAATTACAGCCTTCTTATTTTGTAAGTGTTCTATTTCCCTACCTATTGGTCTCCTGGACTCTAAAAGTGCCTAGTTAAAGAATAAACACATGAAGTTTCCAAATTTTCACATAGGTCTTCATTTAACAATCTGAATAAAAAAAAAGGCTGCCATTCCGATATTGTTTAAAATATCTTACATGGGAATACTTAGTCACTTCTTAATTTTGAATTTTAAAAAGTCAGTATTTTCCCTTTGTGTAAATAGAACGCAGTTAATGACAAAGTTTGAGTAACCAAGTACACCCTGCAGCTGTATGCCTGGAAGCCCGAAACCCAGCACTGGGTGAGGTGCTAAGCACTGGCTGAGGTGAGTGTGGCGACCATCACCAGATCGATATCTGGTGTTATCTGGGTGCCCGGAGGAGCATGAGACGGGGCCGAGGTCTCATGGTCCCAATCTTCCAATGGCTTAAGCCCGAAACAAAAGAAGCCACTACCCCCACCCATGCAGGTGTAAATCACCGGACTTTGCGGCATTAACTTAAGCAATAAGATTGTCTATAGTCATCCCCACCCGCACATACACCCCGGTGATGCAACGTTAAAACTCGAGTATAAATATCACCCCAATGTCGGCCCCAAAATTGGGACAGGATCGACTCAGAACCACACAGATGACAGGACGGATTGACGAATTCGCGCCTTCACCATCCCCCCCACTTGGGATGCCATGTGGGTAAGATTATTTACCACAGCCAACACTGAGAGATATACTTTTCCTCCCCAGGTGTATTCATATTTTTCTCCTCAGGTGCATTTCTGTGCTTCCCTGAGTGTACCCTTGATTATTGTCGGGACTTTACTGTTTCTTGGTCTGTTGTGTTTTCTGTTCAACGAACTTGTCTATTTGCCAGGCATCCGGGCCTACCGCAGGCAAGTTGTTATTGTTTTGTGTGTGTGTGTGTCCGTATATATATATCTAGTGTGTTATTGTTATTAGCAATAAATCTTTAGTTATACCTGTAGTTTTAACTTTATCACCGGCAATCCAAAAGAACCTGTATGTTGTGTGTCAATAAACTATGCTATTCGTAAATCCATTGGCTTCTGTTGAAGGCAACCGGACCTATAGCCACGGCCGGAATTTGAATCTATCAAGAGACAAGTTCAGCCGCCCCTAGCCCCTCTAACATCTGAGGACAGGCTAGATAGCAAGGGGATTTGTCTCTTACCAAATTTGTCTCTCCCTTACCCACACCTACCACCTTCCCCTTCACGCGACACTTTGTTGTTACCTAAAGCTGTCAGAACATCAATTAAGTGTGATTAAAATACAGGCAATATTTTTCCTCTGATCATTTTAGATCACGAGAGATTGAGGAGGCACTTTTATATTACCCATATTGTGTAGAACTATGTTGGATTCAATCTCTATCAATTCTCAAATGCTTCATCTGCTACACTTCCATGAGAGAATTACGCTTTGTAGCTAACACCAGGCTGGCATGAAGGCTGCCAGATAGTCCAAGTCAGTAACAGAGATGACCTGAGCCAGCAGGCACTGTTTTGGACAGGCTATGATTCTATGATCTTGCCTGGTTGCTGTAGGACCTGGTCGTGTGCCCAGCACAGCTTCAGCCTGTAAAGGAGGCCCTGGAGAACTAATACCATCTGAATTGCTTCCCAGGGTGCCACTCATCTCATGAAGATTTTGGTATGTAGCTCCTGTGGACAGGAATTACGGTCACCCTTACTTTAAGCTATGCAAAACATCTTGTTTGTAATGTCAAGTTAGTGTGCAAGGGTTAAATCAAGAAGAAAAAAAAACTAAAATTCTGCTCTGTAAGAAAAATCTTTGGTGCCCCCTTGTGATAAATTATTTTTATCACCAGAATGAATGCAATTGAAAACAAGGACTATTTTCAGTGAGGAAATTGGTTCAACCCTTAAGATAGTTTCACCTTTAAGTTAACTAATTGAGCAAAGCATTTCAAGAATTAGCTGTTTTTCTTATCCATTCTACGCTGTATGACACACTCTCTGAAATACTCCATGACAATTATTTAAAACAAGGAAAAAGTCCAGAACAGAAACTTCAACAGTGCACCAGTGAGTATTTGTTTGAAGCAGAAAACAGGACCCATATTTGGCCATTCACAAAAAAATCATGCTCTGTCATACTTTTCTGTTTGGGATACAGAGTCTTAGAACAATTTCTTGACAGAAACACTTCATCACCATGGAAAGGTTTGGGTTAGAAGGGACCTTAAAGATCAGCTAGTTCAAACCCCCCTGCCATGGGCAAGGACACCTCCCACTAGACAAGGTTGCACAAGGTTCCATCCAACCTGGTCTTGAACAAATCCAGTGACAGAGTATCCACAACTTCCCTAGACAAGCTGTTCCAGTACTCATGATCCTCATAGTGAAGAGTTCCTTCCTTATATCCAACATAAACCTACCTTCTTCCTGTTTAAAGCCATTACCCCTCATCCTATCACTGCAAGCCCTTGTAAGAAATCACTCCCTGGCTTTCTTGTAGGCCCCCTTCAGATACTGGAACCCTCCAACAAGGTCTCCCCGGAGCCTTCTTTTCTCCGGGCTGAACAATCCCAGGTCTCCCAGCCTGTCCTAACAGGAGAGGTGTTTGAGCCCCCAGGTCATCTTTGTGTCCCACCTCTGGACCTGCTCCAACAGGTCTGTGTCCTTCTTGTGTTGGGGGCTCTAGAGCTGGACACAATACTCTAGGTGGGGTCCCTCAAGAGCAGAGTGGAGGAGCAGAATCCCCTCCCCTCAACCTGCTGGCCACACTTCTTTTGATGTGGCCCAGGATATAGTTGGCCTTCTGGGCTGCACTTTTCAGCTCATGTTGAGCTTTTCATCAACCACCACCCCCAAGTTTTTGTCCTCAGTACTGCTCTCAATCCATACTCCATCCAGTCTGTATATGTACTTGGGACTGCCCTGACCCTAGCGCAGGACCTTGCACTTGGCCTTGTTGAACTTCATGAAGATCACACAGGCCCACCTCTCAAGCCTGTCAAGGTCCCTCTGGATGGCCCCCCTTCCCTCCAGCACGTCAACTGCACCACACAGCTTGGTGTTGCCTACTAAACTTGCTGAGGGTGCACTCGATCCCACTGCCCACGTCACTGACAAAGATGTTAAACAGCACCGAACCCAGAGGAACAACACTTGTCACAGGTCTCCACTTGGGCAAACCCTTGGCCACAACTTTGAGTGCAACAATAGCAAGACTGGAGAATAACTGCATCCCAATAACAGATTTTGTACAACACAACAGTGCACAATGGGAAAAGGATAAAAAAATTGAAACTGACATGTAAATATTTTATGAGAACGCTTCATTTGTACAACATTTTTCCAAAGACAGGAGAATGTTCTCAACACAAATCTGTGTTTAAAAGCCAAAGATGTTGCTATTGCCACAATCTGTATGGCATCTAACCTATCAAAACATGCACCAGGAGAATGTGAGATTCATACCCAAGGAAAACTTCATTTTATAACCCTAGGCTAGATAGTGAGCTACTGAGTTGTGGCAGAACAAAGTACTTCCAAGAGCTTCACTAGAACTTCAGCCCCCAAATACTATATTACACAGTGCTTAAGGAACTTCAGTATCTGCTCAAACATGAAATAGGAGTCCTCCATACATGCAACAGCAGCACTTCATCATGAAAATTAACATCTTTGCTAAAGTGAAAGACCACTGCACAACTGCAGACTAGTTTCGCAATAACCTTGCAGCTCCAAATGATAACTTTTAACAAGTGTTACTATGTTTATCTAGTCTACTGCTGCTTCCCAGATAGCTGTCCCTCTTTTGCCAGAAGTTAACAACCTTCTACCACTTCAGGTGGTTCAAGTCATGACACAATGTCTAAGTTTAAACAGCTTATAAAAATGGGTTTTCCAACACAGTTCAGGGCTGAAAAGAAGCAGCTGAAATACAGATCCACTTTCCACATCTTATTTGCCAGAGATTGAAGCTGCCTACTGAATTAATACACAACCACCCTTGGAGAACTGTTTTCAGAATGAGTTTTAAAGCACAGAAGGGAAAAATTAGCAGGGCTTTTAGCACATGAGCTCCAGTCTCCAAGTGAGATCTATTTTTGTATGAAGCCTCTAGTATTTAACAAGTGTTTGTTGAGAGCACCATGCCATCTATACTTTCAGTTGAAGAGTTGGTTTCTTTACTACTCATCCATTAGCACCCAGCTCAAGGCCTTACTAGCATTCAGGCTTCCAACAAGTTTGGGCAGGTCCTAACACCGTACAGTTTGTCAAAGTTAAGAGGGAAAAAAATTTAAGTCTTTTTTTGTAGCAAGAGTTTCAACTAATCAGAGCTCAGAAAGTAAAAGCAAGCTTTGTTTCTGTTTAATTAAATATAAACATCATTCCCAAGAATCAGTCAGATTTTGAGACATCTGACAACTGATAACAATCTGCTAGATGTTTTGCATAAAAAAATTCTATAAGATTTGCTACAAAGAATTTACACTTATAAAAATATAATCACACTAAATCACTATGAGGCAGAAGTAAAAAAAAAAAAAAAAGCCTGAAGCTTAGTAGTACAAAATAAATGGTTACATACTTAAGGTTCAGTAAGAATTTATGGAAAGAACTGGGATTTTTTTTTCAAAGTTTGTGAGAAGAATGGGGGAGTAGTACACCTAATGACTAAATTATGAGTGGAAGACAAAAGAAGTGCTAATCTTAGTGTGCATTGGTCCAAGGATTTCTGGTAAAGAAAATAAAGCCTTAATATTATTCAAGTTGTTGAGGAGGTTTTGCCTGGAATACCGGTTGCACTGATTTGAAGAACAGATTCCAATGGAAACAGTGAAGATAATATGAAATAGAGAGGTTGTATCTGAGAGATTAAACTAAGCTCAGAGGTTTTGGTCAATGAAATAAAGACAGGGTGGTTATATTACACAATCATAACACTGAGGGGGATGCAGTGGGGGGAATCTAAGGGGAGGAAGAGATGTATAGAATAGCTATTTTAATATCAATGCTAAAAAAAGACAATTGGTTAAGTGAATAGTAGAACAATCTGGAAGTTTCCAACATAAAGGTCATGAGACAGTATTTTATCCAGTTTTAAGACAGAACTTGATGAGTTGACAGTAGAGCCAAAAGGCTGGCACTAAAGTCCAGGAGGAGTCCCTTTCTAATCTGACACTGTTGTTTCTCTTCATGTGTCTATGAAAACAGAAAGAAAACAAATTACTTCTTGTATTAATATTACCCTACACAGCCTAAATTGCCTAAGGGCTACTATTGAATAACCAATAACTGCATACTATTGAATAACCAATAACTGCAATGGGAAAATAATCTGACATGTTGAGGAGCTCCTTAAATTAACATTTTTTAAAATAATCTTCAGCTAATTAGTGATAGAACATACTAACATTCTCTATCCAATAAACAATTCAAAATATTTATCACTTTTCTTTGCCTAAACTTTTCCATACTTGTCACCAAGGAAAGAATGATCAGAGACTTAAGTAATCTCAATTTCCTTCTAATGAACCACTTGAGGTTTACAGTTGCTGCTCCAAAAAAGACTTATGAAGTACAATTCTTGCAGCAACATCTATCAGCAGCAAAATGTCACTTTTAAGAATTATTTTTTTAGAATTTAAACTCACAGCTCTAGCTCGAACTATCACTGTCACAAAACTGAACACATTCCCCCTGGGCATCCTTTGTAAGCAATATCACTCCTCCCACTGTAGATCATGGCTGCCTGAAGGACAATAAGGACTGCAAAAATAAAGTTTTCAGCAGCAAATAAACTCAATATTATCTTGAACATTGATCTTAATCTTATCCCCATCTTCCAGAGTGAAAGAAAATTCACTCCTCCCTTTCCAACAATCTGTCATCAATCATAAGAAAAATTCCTGAGCTGGAGAATAATCACAAATTGGATACTTGAGGAAACCCGCAACCATTGTAATTTCTACCTAAGGACCACTTTTGCATCCCTCTTCTCTGTGCTAGTTAGAAGTGTTCATACCTGACCTCAGGTCTCTGAGAACTAATTCAGCCCAGTAGAAGTGAGGAAGCAGTTCTTCACCATGAGAGTGGTGAGACCCTGGAATGGGTTGCCTGGGGAGGGGATTGAGGCCCCATCCCTGGGGGACTTTAAGGCCAGGCTGGATGAGGCTCTGGGCAGCCTGATCTAGTGGGAGGTGTCCCTGCTCATGGCAGAGGGGTTGGAACTGGGTGATCCTTGTGGTCCCTTCCAACCCTGACAGATCCTGATCTGTTTTAGCAGAGGACTCAGTAGTGTTGGCTTAATGGTTGGACTTGATGATCTTAAAGATCTCTTCCAACCTAAAGGATCCTACGATTCTATGATTCTAAGTTAAATGCTGGATGTGAATCCCTAGACTCCCTGACATCCATGGACTGCATTTGTTTATTTGGTTTTCAGTGTTTGGGGTTTTTGGTGTTTTTTTTGGTGGGGGGAGGGAGGACACAACAGGGAGTAGTGGTTGGTTTTTTTTTTTTTTTTTTTTTTTTTTTTTTTATACAAAGCAGGAACCTATGTTCTCCTTCACTATTTCATTCAAGTTCAGACTCATACTCCTCAGTGGTATCTGATGTAGACTAATTGAGGGATACAGTACACAAAAAAGGATATTAACAGGGACTTAAAGTTACTTCTACTCTCCTACCCTGAAGACTTCATTCCATCAATAAAGCAATCAAATTGCAAAATTCTGATTCTTTTCAACCAAACTATTAGATAACTATAACATATCTAATAGGACACGAGGTATGTTATTTTACCTACACATTAAGTATATCACTATTTTTAAAAGTCACTGTCATAGAGAGGAGTGTTACCCATAGACAAGGATTTTGGCTCACTTCCCCCAACCTCTGGTATATCAGTGGACAACAAATCAGACCTGAACATCAGAGCTTAGTCACATTTATGACAGACCTAACTGAACAAGAGACGTTTGATTCGAGATTTTTGAGAGACAGATTTAGAAGGAAAAACCCAAAAACTGTAAGCATGCCAAAACAGGTGAAAACATTTAAAATTGTGAAATAGGATTCAAGAATTTTTTCTTCTCCAGCTAGTCCTTGTTGGATAGACACTGTAGATGTCAAAGATACTACCTTTAAAAACAAGCAAGACTTATAACTAGAACAAATTTACCACCCCTGTTTCTCCTGAATTACTCAGATTTTAACAAAAGCAAGTTTATCAGATAAGGCCACACAACTCTTACCACAACTGTTTCCTCAAAGGGAAAGGACACAACTGATTCTTAAACTGAGTTCCCATATGGATTCCCATCCAAAGGCACACCTGTTTCAGAATTATTGCAGAAGTTTCCAAAACAATGCTTGCACCTCATGTATTTCTGGGCTGGACTGCAGTACTCCACATCAGAAGACAGGCTAAATCCTCTTACTGTCTTGTCATAACTCTCCCATCATTTTCAAGGATGTAAATAAAGCTTAGTTTTTTCTTTTAGAGATGAAGTACATTGCAAAAGTAAAATGCAGTAACACCAAGAGCAGTCTGACATGCTGTACTTATTTCATTGCAGTTTACTACCATCCCCTATTTTATTTGGTAGTTTGTCAAGAAAAAATAATCCAAATGAAGTTACTACAAAGTTAAATATGTTATATGTATTCAGATTCTTGTGTAATATAACTTCCTGCCTTTCAAGTTCATCACATCAGTTTAATAGAAGCTATTAAACATTTTTAGAAACATGTACTTAGTTACTTTATATCCAAGAACCAATCCAATAGCTCTCTGAACTAAATTTACTTTTAAGTAGACCTTGAATACATGAAGTTCCAAACAATTAGGGAAATGCAAATATTGAACAGACAACTTAGCCATTTTCTTGCTTCAGTCTCCTCAGTAATAAATGCCTTTATTCTTAAATCAAAACTATATGCACACATGCCTCTAAATGCCCCAGCTTGCCCCAAAAATCTTTCTCCTCAATTGTTCCCTCAGAATAGATCCTGTATAAACTCCTCTTTCAGTCTTCCAGTTCAAGCACTACCAGTCTAACCCTAGACAAGAACAATACAAAGACTTAGCAGATACAAAAAAAAGTATGGCATTAAAGTGTTTATAACTTTTTCAGGCAAGAAATGTGATTTTCTGGCAGATATATTGGGCTGATCCCTTCTTTAATCATACTGGTTTTGGTTAATGGAGTTAGTACTAAAATTTCCATGACATTTTACTAACCATTTTGTTCCTCCTCCTTCCAAATGCTATGTGGAACTACTATGCCAGAGTATGCCACAAGTGCTAACCAAATTACAAATCACAACAGCTGAACGTGAGAAATAGGAAGTGATATTTCTAGATCATCCTGAAGTGAATTACTCTGGTCCATTTGCTTAAACATCCACAGATTGTGTGGGAAGAGAAAAAACATCTCAGAAGTTACTTGTAATTTTCAAAGGGCTGTGTAAATAAACATTAATGAAGGCAAATACACAGCTTATTGCTTAGTGAAAATTTTTTTTAATCAGACCACTTTTTCAATAGCTCAGTGATGAAGCTTATCTACAAATACATACAGTAAAATCACAACATCAACAATATAACATAGGATAAAATCAGAGAGAGTGGGGAAGAAACACCAGCTGACTCCAAGTGTCCTGCAAGATGCTTGTGGCAAATGAACTCCTTGAAAGGACACATAGGACAATATCAATTGGAGAAGTAAACTGATATTATACCTTCTTAGAGCGAGTATTGTGTTCACTTCTATCACCTGTATTTCAGGCTATTTACAATTGCTGGGAGTTTAAAAAAAAAATCTTTTGAGGTTTGAGAGGAAGATTGCATTTTTTTTCTGTAAAGCATCAGAATATTTAGCTCAAGAGGAAAATCAGTGAACTCCCTTAATTAAAGCTATAGATAGGGAAAGGATATTTTCTAGCAGTAGGCAATCCTTTAAGTCAAGCTGAAACATGAAGATCCAGTATCCAGAAACTGAAGTAAAGACAGACTAAGTATAAAGCTAAGCTCAGAACAACAAGGCTAACGCAACAATATATTTAGAGATAGAAATATATACTGTATCACCTGAAGTTTTCAAGTAAACAAAAGTATGTAAAAACACAGTGGAATAAAATATCCAGACAGCATAAGCTTGGTTTAGAAGTTATTCTATTGACTTGCCTTACAGAAGTTAAGAGAACAACAAAATAATTCTTCTGATATAGAATTCAGACAACTAATATATTACTTTTGGGGTATCGTCATTTATATAGGTAGAAGCATTTTTTGCTTATGTACCTAATACCCCACTAAGATTTTTTTAAAACATTACAGTAAAGTGAGTAAATAAATCCCTATTAAAAAATTAAAACAATTTTCTTTAATTTGTCAGTAAGACAAGAATCACATTTTTAAATATCTATGAGGTTCTGTAAGCTAAACATTGAAGACCACATTTAAGATACTTTATTAAAAAGTTAAGATGTTAGTAAGTCCCTGGCTACTACACAACAGGTAAAACAAGACAAAATGTTTTAAAATGCTCACTTTTTTTCAAAAAACATCATACTACATTGGTTAAGATATATACATTAGAAATTACCAAGATAGGTCAGCAAAAACACATTGAATGAGACTTTTAATATGCATGTATTTAGCAAGAATATTAACAACATTAGGAATTTGGGAGAAGAAATTAAATATAAGGATTTACATGCCTTACAGATTTAAAGTCTTTTTAAATTTCTTTTGCTTTGAGCACTTCCTGGAGGAGCATCTTTTTTGTTTTTCCGTTTTGCAGATAAACTACTACATTCTTTTGACCCATGGAAAGCATGCAGACACAAAATACAGAACTCAAATGCACATGCCTCTCTGCTACATAGTCCCCATTTCTTTACCAATTGATATTTAGCAGGATATTGACATCTTGGACAGGGTTTTAGAGCTTCATCAGTAAACAGAGTTTTAGCAACCTGTAGCAAGAGGAAGGAGAGAAGAACTCCTCAGTTCTTAAGAGCAAATTAAATTTTTCTAGAGACTGAAAATAAAGAGTTTCTTAGCTACCCACTTTTATGTATTCCTCCTGTCTGCTAGTTGGATGGGGAACAGAACTGCATCTCCTGGGTGTAAGTTCAGTGTACGAAGGTAGTGTTTGTGCTGCAGGAGTTCTGGCTTGAGCTTGAACAGGCCTCAGAGCAGATCTATTGAGAATGTTAAATCTTGTGGCAACATCTTCAGCTTTTGAGAAACATTCCTGTTAAAGTTTATAAAGAAACACAAAAGGAAGTAAATTAGGATTTTATTTCATTTGGGATTTGCAGTGGGTTTTGCTGTAGTATGAAATTATATATAGTTCATGTATTCCCATTAGATGTTTACATTTAGTAAGGGAACAAGAGGCAGGAACCATTAAAAACAAAGTCCCATGAGCAGGGTAAAGAGCCAACTGTCTTAGCACTCTACTGGTCCTCATGTTTCTGAACGAGGGCACATCTCAATAACAAGCACAGAAATGGCAAACGTGAGTTTTGTCACAACTGAAAAGCAAGGTTATACTGAAGCACGTGTGTATACGTTTGTGAAGGAACTGAAGAAGTTATACTGCTAGTAATATTTACTTTTCCAGATAACCCTTAAAAAACTTCTATATGTCCTTATAACCAGGAAGCAGTCTACAGTGGGTCTTATAGCACTGCAGACTAGAATGAAATGGAAAATGAGGAACAGCATGGGACAAATGTACAAACAGCAGTTAAGATCTAAAGCCAGAATCAGTCAAGGAAGACATCCTACAAGATTCTCAGAAGGAAGGGGATGGGTGGGGGAGGGTATGGTGTAGTGGTGGAAAAAGAAAAAAGGAAGTCTTACATAGCTTAAAGACTAGAACTCAAACTATTGTCAGTAGAAAAATAAAAGCTATTACACTCTTCTGTAAGAATCCTTCACGTACTCATGTTGGAACTGTATCAGCTACTTTGCTGTAGTTTAGAAGACCTTTCCTCGTTCCTCTGACATGTTATCTTCCACACTTAAAAAAAAACCTTTGAAAAAATCTTACCCCAGCTTCTTCTTTCAGGTGTTTTATGTACAGCTTTCTCCTCTCATCTGCACTTTTATCTTGCACAATGATTTCACGCCAGTTTTTACTTACTTTCCAAATGCTGGAACAAATTCATGAAAAAGATTATCCACTTTCATGTTTTGCCAAGTAGCACTGAAGTCATGATAGTAAGACCACTTTTTGAGGATTTTTGTATGATTTCATATACTACTGGTAATTTTACAGACTATTGCCATATACTAGTTGACCATATTATGAAATGGATCTCATGTACTCTTATGCACCACTATAGAATAGAAAAGTCCAGAGGACAGTTATGTATGTAACATGGCATCTTTGACATGCAAAATTCAGTGTTTCTTCCTTCCCCATAAGCCACTTACCAAGTTAATTTCTAGAATTACATTGTGTGTTAAGTGTGCTGAGAACACTCATACCCCTATGCTTCCACCTACTCTTCCATTCGCTTTGTAACTAATAACACACGTGGCACTCGATTTCTTTGAAATAACTGACACTTTCTATTGATTAAAAATTAATCTAGAACATTACTCATGAAGCAAAATTCTTTGAGCATGTTTGTGCTTAGAAATAACTGAGGAAATTAAATACAAGAAAACAGTCTAGAAAATGTGCTTTGAGTACAATGCATTATTTGGGAACTTGTAATGAGAAATTACTTTCTAGGCTGAAAGAAATTTTAAACATTTTAAAAATTTAAGTATTGTGATTTAGTTTTAAGTTCACCAAATCCCATGTTTGACTTTGTTTTGGTTTTTAATTCCCCCCATACAAAATTTTAGGCTACACAGTAAGAGTGACTTGGTTAATGGTGACAAATCTTAAATTTCCACAGAAACAAATTCTGTTGCCAACACCTACTATTCCAGAATTTATTCTAATTTGCAGAACACATTTTCCCCCTTCTCAGGGTTGGAGGAGGGGAAGCAATAGTTCTTACCTGCATAGACTTTCTACTGTCAAAGCATCTAGAACTATAGCAAGAACATGTTTTAAATTCCTGTATTTTAATTCTGTTAAAATATCTAATTTTTCAAGGCCCATTTTCTTGCCAATAAGTCCAGCAAGAATATGTTCTAATGCAAATATTTCTGCTCCACCAGTATTCTCTAGTATTTGATTTTGGTCTGATCTTCGTCTTTGCAAGCAGATTTCATGAACTATTTTCAGAGCTGGAGTTCTTGAGAGATCTCTGGGACTTATAACCAGGTCTCCACGAGGCTGTTCTGAAGCTAATACACAGTCTTCACTGATGAAGTTTCTTTCTTCTGTTAACATACTTGCTGAAGTAGAAGGACTGACATGATAATCTTCTGTCTCTGACTGTGAGCCCTGTTCCCGAAGAGTGGATAACCTTCTAACTCGTTCAAGTTTTCTTGTCTTTCCTTTACCATCCAGAGATTTGGAACCGTCTTTATGTTTTTGGAACAACTCTTGGAAAGATCCCTCATGATCAGACAATGAGTCTCCTGATTTGTCCAAATGAAGTGAATTATATCCGCTATCCTCCGGTGTTGGAAGATCTGGGTAACTTGCCAGCTTAACTGGGGAAGGGTTTGTATCACGTAGTTCAAAGCTGAAGTTCTCAACAAGACTGTTGATAGAAGCCATGAACTTACCCTCATTGGCCTCAGGTAACACGCTGTAAGCAGGAGTCCTAAACAACCCATCATTAACACTCTTAGGGGCACTTTTATTTAATTCATTAATATTACTAACAATAACATCCTTACACCGAATTGGAGATAAACATTCTGGTTCTAGCAATAAGGAGCCCTTACATTTGGACTCATCTAGAGTAGAAGTCCTTTGCTGTGAAAAGGAAAGTTTCCAATTTGGGCAATCAGGATCAGAGTCCTCAGTTTTTGAAGTGCTAGTTGTCAGAGTTTTGCAGCTATTATCTTCTGGGGGATCTGAAGCAGTTTGTGAAAGTCTTTCTTGAGAGCCTGAAACAGAGAACAATTTTTTCCTGCTGCTTCCTGGAGAACTAACTTGTCTTTCACAGCATCCTACAGTTGTGCTAGCTGGAACAGATTTAGATAAAAGCAGCCTCCTGCGTAGAGAGGAGCCTTTTCTACTCACTTTAGGAGTTTCAAAAAAATCTGTGCTTCTATTTGCTTCTCTTCTTTCTGATGAGGAGATAGAATTAATTTCTTTTTCAATAGATGGTGACACAGAAAAGAGAGCATTTGGATGAACGTGTGCAGAATGCTCATGTAGCACTGATAAACTTGTTATGCTCAGTGCTTCTTTACGTTCTACATCAGGTTCTTTGACTGACTCATTGCAGCTGCTGTCCAGAAATACTGAAGTGCAACGTGTGTCTTTACAATTGGAGTATTTAGAGTTGCTGCTGGGAGATGTTAAACTATTTCTTTTAAGAACGTTGTACATTACTGAATGACTGTCTGACATCTTCTGCTTGGCACTTGGATTTTGTAAATGAAGATAACAGTGTTATTTCTGAAACAAACAATGATAGTAGTCACCAAAACACCTTCAGATTACTGAGAAAGCCTTGTGTAAGTCTATCAAGCTAGCAACCATGACAAAAGCACTCTCATTAATCTTAGTAGAAATGGTGCTTATACATGAACACAGTTAAATTTCAGTCAAGTGGATGGTTAGAATGAGTGATTAAAATGCATATTATACTGTGAGGGTGTCACAAACCTGTACCGAAGGGGCACTGGCTCAGGCGAAAAGTGAAAGGAAATTAAAATGTACGTCATTAGCCAATTGATCTGCCAATCCTCATTCAAGGGAAAACACTTCAAATAAGCAACACAGCAGCTAGAGTCTCATTAGTGCTGAAATCAGGTAAAAAATTCCCCCTCTTTCAATAGGGCCAAGATGTTTATTTGCACTGTGTTATTGGTTGATCCATCCACCAACAATTCAGTCCTTCAAAACAAGCAGAAACTCTGGCAATAGAAGTTTAGACAAGAGACTTTTTGTCCTTAAGAAAAATGAGAGGATTAATCATGAAGTTGCACGTCTACAGGTCTGCCTATTTAAACCTCCAATGTCCCTGGAAGGAATAAAATCTGACTTCTAGGTACAAAATGAACAGTGTATTCTTATCCACCTTGACATTTAAATGTTCTTTTGCAGAGAAGCTCTCTGCTTTTGCTCAGCTCTGTAGGTGAACTAAGTGTTCTGAGGCTTCACACTTTAAAGAAGCCAAGGGAGTGACTATAGATCCTCTCACTATGTGCACAGAAAGTTTCTTTTAAACTTGGTAAGAATAAAAGCTTATAAGAGCTGCTATATATTTTCCTAGAGAAGCTACAAGTGGCTGATGCGCCCATTTAATTAAGCAATGTGAGAATACTGACTTACTTTTTCACCATTCATACCTGGCAGAGTTTATCCACCCTAACCAGAGTCACCACTCTCTAAGTAATAAGACACTAGTTATTAGCAATAAGTCACTACATTCTATGCAAGACATGGTAACTGTATAAAATAATGTTCTGAATAACATCAGTATGAGGGCTGTTCTCACACAAGCCATAGTGATTTACATCAGCATTTCAAGAATTTCAAAGTTTGAATCGACACCTTTTACTGGAGTATGTTACTGGCCTCTAGAAGTGGTATTTTGGAACATAAAGGCTGGAAATAATGATTGAATTTTCAGAAAAGATAAAAACATGAAACTTTAAAGGTGGCTTAAACACCAAACACTAAGACATTGCTAATATCACAACAGTCTTGACATTGTAAAGCCCTAAGCCACCAAATGCAAGCAGTGGGAACTCAAACTGCCTAGGAGAGGAGGGGAGAACTAGTCCCTGGTGATCTTGGGTCATTTAATTTGCATTTTTTGACCTACACCAAAGACACTTTTTTAAGATCATTGCAATAAAGAAAGTGCTTTCATTTGTTTCCTACTGTAAGGAGACAGCAACACATAGAAGTTCAAAAGGAACAAGATATTAAACAGCAGACTGAGAATTTGGCATAAAGGCCTATAGAATCATGCTAATGTCAGTATTAAATCAAACAGACTTAACACACAAAAAACCCATCCCCATAATTGAGGAAAATTCTTCCAGGAAAGAAAGGTATGTGAAAATTATTCCAAAGAGACAATAAACTCTGAAGTCTGGCCTGCTTCCTTTCCCTCTCCCACTTACCTCTACAAGTACCTTACTTCCACATTTGTTTTCCTTCACTGCTTTTTCCTCATTCCCTGTTTTTATTTGGTGAAATATACAACAGCACAAGTAGGAAACATGAGGGCATAGTTTTAAGCTAGTTATTACATGAATGAGGGATAACTTCCTTGGCAGTGCAGGACCAATTCCAAGCAGTGTCTATTTTTTCATCTGCATCACTTTTCAATATTTTAGGCAATAGGCTGAAAAACGCTGTGTCACAAACCAGAAAATAACTTCTAAAAGATAGGAAAAAAGGTATGAAGAGTCTCTGTGTAGTGCATTGCTGCTCTTCAGTTGATCATTCACACTACAAGCAGAGAACCAGCACAGCTCTTGTTTTTTGTAAGGGGAGGAAGACTTGAAAGAAACCTTCAGTAACAATAGGGCATTATCTTTGTGTTATCTACAAGAAGAACAGAAGTCTAATTTTCTATGCTGAATTTTGGTGAACTGCAGTTAGTTTGCAAATGTTGACAGGAAATATTCTTACCAAAACCACTGATGGACAGAGATTTAAACTTTGAATGCTATTTAGAGACAGCTATTCAAAATCTCAATCTCACCAAAAAAAAAAAAAAAAAAATCCTTCCCATACCCACACTTACCTTTCAAAAAAAAATTTTCCTTAAACACAGTCAAACTAACCACACATTTAACAGAAGTGCACAGGCTTGCAAGTTCAGAAACTTAATGTTGAGGCAGCATGCCAAAGAAACATCAAAAGGAAAACTCACACTTGCTGTGTCATTCTCAGACATTCCATAGGAGAAATTCTCTAGCCTTATGAGCAACTGAGAGTAGAGAAAATTTCTCACGTCACATCAAAATAACAGAAAAAAACAAGGCTTTGCAGCTGTAGGGAGACAAACAGGAGGGTTGAAGGAAAAGTCAGCTACTCTTGTAATTACGCCAACGTCCATCAGGGAGAGCCTGTGAGCTTACTAGATTGATTTCGAGTAAACTGAAAAAAATTACAGGGAAGCCACTGCAATACAGATATTGGGTGAATATTGTCCGTTATACTTCCTTACAACAAATTCCAGAATACACCTCAGGTTTGTATACACTTTTTTTAAATATCACTTGTAGAAATTAAGATTTAATTTAACACAAAGTCTAATTTTACAACGAAATGAGAATTTTACAATGACTACAGAAGGGAAAGCCTTTCAGAGGTGCTGAATGTGTCTCAGAACAAGTTGGAAGTTTCATCTACTAGGTTTGATATGTAACATCAAGCCCTTTTCATCTGAAGCAATTTCTGAAAGTATTGTTAACCTTGTTCTAGACATTCCTAAAATAGATGTACAAGGAAGAAGAGAGTGGTTCCACAGCAAGTCAGTTAGAGGAAGGAATAAAATCCATACTTGCTAAGTATAGATTCTATGCACTTCTTATATCTGTTATTAATTTTGTAGTTCTCAACTTGATCTACAAGGCAACTGCAAACTTTCTGAAACAAAGTTTCCTATTCAGAGCCAACGTACATTAAGAGTACGATTCAGAAATTTTGACAAAGAATTTCTGACAAGTTTAGTCTTACGACATCCTCAAAAGGTAAAAAATGTTGGTTGCTAGAAAGTAATGTAAATGGTGCTTATAACTTCAACATGAGTTCTAGGATAGTCACACCTGCTGCTCGCGATACTAGTTAACATTTCCCACTAACACATGCTGAACATCTATGCCTCTAACAAAATGGTTTTTGTCCTTGTTGGTCACTGTTCACCATTATTAACAAAATATATGAAGGCAAAGTTCTGGTGATACAAGAGTATTTTCTCTGTTTTTTTAAGCAGATATCATACCTGAAGTAAAACTATCTAAAGGTTTTGCTCTTTGAGAGCCTGCGTCTAAAAATAAAAGAAGTCATTAATACCTTCAAAGGTATTAATATTGAAATTGGCATAGCTAAGTCCCATCTGTAAGATGCGGGTCACTTACCCTAATTTGTGAAGCAACTCGAGAACTTCCAAAGCAAAGGTGCTGTATTCAAAATACTGTTTACCCCTACTGACAACCTGAAGTGAGAAAAGATGTGGAGAGAACAGAGAGAAACATCACCCAGCTGAGACACAGTTTTCAGTTCGCTTACATATGCATTCACTGCAACCTCTGATTACCCAGCGACGACGAGAACCGACGGCTACCCAGGGGACGAGCACACGAGGGTCTCACAGTCACCTGGGACGCCAGACACGAGCAAAGCGACAGCCTCACCCCCTCAAGTGGCAAATCGCTGGGCACAGGAAACGGAGCCCAAGGGTGCCCTACCACTGGGCGCGGCCGAGGCGGTTGGCGGGGCTCCCTGAGAAGGGACGAAGCTGAGAAACCCCCGGCCCCGGCCGGCCGGCAAAAACAGCTCGCCTCGGCAGCTC
>NW_008610186.1:0-22109 GCF_000691845.1 Merops nubicus
TTTTGTTGTTGTTGTTTGTTTGTTTGGGATGCTTTTTTTTTTTAATATGTAAATATTCAAAGTCTGTATCAGAAGCTAACTAAAGAACACTGGGTAAAACTTTCTGTTTTCCTCCTTTCTGATGCTTTTTATTATTCTTCTCTGTTACCCTTTTGATTATTTTCAATATCACATCTATCTTACTTGCATAAGAGGAAAAATTATAACTCTTCCTGTAGCAATCTCTTTCTGGTTTCCTCTAGTGTAGCTCTCGGTATTTGCTATGAATGGGTATACTTCTTCCAATGCACTTATCCAAAACTGGTGGATTTGGATAGCTGAATTTGTATTATAGAGACCCCATACATTAACTCAGCGTTACACTACAAATCCATACAGAAAGGGATAAAGAGAGAACAGAATTATGGATGAAGGTATCAAATGTTTATTAATGAAGTATTATGACCTATTGTCCTGATCTAATAGCAGGAAGTAAATAAGATTAGACAATCAAGACTAAACTGTATCTAATACTAGATGCTTTTCTAGTTCAATGAAGATCTGCAGCACATCCAGCAGGTACTTAAGGATTCTCACAGGGAAACTAAAGAAGAAAAACTGAAAACCAGACTGTTCTTTGTGCAACTATTAGAGAGACTCTGGGAAAAGCTGAGATCATAGAAAGATCCTGAGAGACCTTTTCAGAAATTGAAATCTTTGCCAGATCATCTAAATTTCAGGTTTCAGTGACTTTGCATCTGATATCTGTAGTCAAGCTATACACTTATTTTATGTTATTCTCCACTATATAACACTCACTAAGAGAGGGAAAAAGCTTTCAGCATCACAGTCATGTGGATTCACCTTGTGGCATACAAGCCAATATGCTTGTGACTGAGTCAGTTACATTCTATTTTTGTTACTTTTACTGAGGGGAGAGAGCATCCTACACGAAAGAGGCAAAACATACATCTCAAACCGTTGCAGACTATGAGGCAGAAACTGAAAGACAGCCTAATGTGCCATTAAGTTCTAGAGAAATTATGTTACTGATCAGTCTCAAAATGTACTAGAAGCTGATCAGTAAAGACTCCAACTTCCACAAATTAACTTGAGATTTCTAAGAGTTAAAGTGTGAATTGCCATAAAGATTTTTTAAAAATAATTTCAGTCATGCATGAAACAAATAAAACTCCTTCTTGCCTTCAGATCACTTTTTCAGACTTCTGCATGTAGCTTTTCAGATAATTATGTGTTTTTAAAAATCAAAGCAACAGCATGAACTCATATAACACCACTTGCAGTATTCTAGAAGTATGAAATGCTGCAAGAAAATGAATAGACAATAACACAATATATCATCTTCCTGCTCTGTGAGAAGTCTTTGCAAGAACATTTTCAAAGCACCAACACCATAGTGCTAAGTACTAATAAGCTGGGAAGACAGGCTCTCACCATGCCAATTAACTCACCTATGGGGTTCTAGCTATAGCCCACATGCACAATTCCTAAAGCTTTTCCCTCCCCTCCTACTCTGTTGTCTAATGTTTTTCACTATAATCACAGAAAGAAAATTATAAAGCCCAGCATGAAAAATGTGCCTTGCCTCAGCTAAAACTATTAAGAAATAATAAAAAGCAAGACTGAGAGGCATGAAAATAGGAAGAGCTTTTGCCTTTATTGTAACAGAAAAGTAAATTAAACTGTTGAAGGCCATTTGATGAGGAAAATGCATGTTTCTGTTTTTCTGGGTGATAGCTTCAAGGACCTCCACACTTCATTTGCTGCAGAGGTCAAATCCAATCCATGATTTTTTCTCCAAATATAGGTGTCTTACTACAGCCATACACAACAGCCATCTCCGTCTTGTCCATGTACAGAAGACTCATCACTCCAGGATACAGCTTAATATAAATGCCTGTAATGAGGACTGCACAGCAAGAGTGCTAAGAGCCATCCTCAAAGTATCCACAACAAAGCTTGTTCTCAGACTTCCTTGTGGAAGCTCTTTAAATAAGGTTTGTCTACTCATCACTCATAGCCCATTTCCGTTCTCTGCTTCCTAAGAGGCAAGCGTTCAAGATGCATAGTCCTGTTTCCTCAGCTGCTTGCCTCCCCACTTCATCATACAAGGACATGACAGTGGTTAACTTCCATAAACTGGAAAGGGGCATAAACTGTAAATGTATATTAATTTGCTAATTGGACTTCTGTAGCAGATCAGAAGGCATATGAGATGCCTTTCAGGTCTCAGGTCCTATCTTTCAATTTTCTGAATATAAGAGGAATAACTTCATACTAATTCTCTAGCAAACAGAAACAGATAACCCAACTACAGCAACATCTTTCTTTCTTTGAAAGCTGAAAATATACCTTAGAGGAAAAAATTAAAACCCAAAACTGAAGAACTATTTCCTTTTCCCCTTTATTTTTGTTGCTTTCCTGCAATAAATTTCAATCCACAACTACACAGGTCCAAATGGATAGAATTCACCACTATGGAGGAGAAAATGGAAAAATAAACAAACAAACAAACAAAAATAAACACACACACACACAAAAAAAAAAAAAAAACAAACACTCAAAATACAAACAAACCAACAAATAACTCCCTTACCTCTGAGAAGTGTAGAAGTGTTTCCTTTCAACTGCTCTGGGTTTCCTCCAGATGAAATTACAACTAGCAGTTCTTTGTTGATAGATACTGACTTCATATAATGTGAATCAGCATAGGTACATCTCAGATTTATGGTTTTATGGAGCATTACAGAGTACCAGAACTGTTACAGAGCATCTGGAAAGTGAATTGAAAAATTTTTCAATATAATGACTTTCATCTATTGGTTTAGTGTTTCAGGGAAAATTGCCAACAATGGGATGCCACTAATTTTACATAATCAACATTAGTGAGACTAGTTTATTGTTAGAGTTTAAGATTTGTGTGGAAGATAGTGGGGCTGTAGGCAAAATGAGGCAGTTTCTTTATAGGAGGCAACCTATAAATATGAACTTCAGGGAGCAGTTCATGTAAAAGCACTTGCCTTCCAGAATGCCAAGGGGCGTTTCTCTTACTGTCTTTTATAACCAAAGTCCTGCAGATCATTCTGCAGGCTTGCCAAAGGCAAATAAAGAAAAAGGCTGGTCAAGAGTCTAAACACAAGTATGGTTTCCATTATAGGATTTTAAAGAGAGAATGCAGAAATAAAGGTGGCAAAATATACAGTGTCTCCTACTCAAACATTTTTCTCCTAATATAGATAAAAATTGCTTGCAAGTATATCTGTTTCAGAAGGGGCAAAAATGGTTGCTTTTAGAATGCAGTGGTACTGGTAGGTTTAATTAGCTAGTACAGACAACACCAGTAACTTTTGCTATGTTCAAGGATTCATAAATAGTTAAAAAATAAAATCTTTTTAAGTGTCTAAGTATAGGCATCTAAATCCAGTTTAGGCACATAGATAAGAAGTTTTATTTTCAAAGGCATCTGTTTACTACCTTTCTCAGTACTTTTCACTGATCCCTCATTTATTTACGTTTCCTTACCTAAGAACTGTTTTCTTTTAATTCAGTGATTTACTGGGTTACCTTTCTGTGCATTGAAGCTTCCATTTTTATTAACAAAAATAAAAGGGGATTGTAAGTCACCGTTATTGCAACAGTGTATTGAAAATTCAGAATTAAAGAAAAAAGAAAAAGACACTGTTCTCCAAGATCAGTGTATGGCTAAAACCATCTCCACAAATGGAAATTATTAAAAGGTCAGACAAAAAAAGCATCAATTCATAAATACTAATTAGCACCTTGCCAGTGATTGCATGATAACATTTACTGATGCATAATTGAATAGCAAAAAAACTTAAAAACAGAGAGCGTGGGTAGATTTAATAATTAATTCCTCCCACACTAATCAGTTTCTGACTATTTCTTCTAATAAGCACAATTATATATTCTTACTTCCTTTTTTTTTTCCTCCTTTGTGAGTAACAAACTTTCATTCTATGTTCCTAAAGCTAAAAGGGAGGGGGAACCATTGAAATAACACAGAAAAAAAATAATTTTTAAGAATTTTAAATTTCTACATTTTTTTAATTGTGCGTAAATTTTTATTTTATTACTTGATACTACTAGAATTCTTTCTTTTATAAGGCCATAACAATTTTAAGTTATCTTATTAGAACTGGCTCAAACCCATCTTCCTAAATTGCATATTTGTAATCCAGTGCATTAACATATACTACTATACAGATATGTTAACAGCCATCATCCACTATCTCAACAGCTGGGTTAAGGTCACCTCTTCTCCACTTTCACAGGTCTGACCAGAAATAAGAGTCCATGTTGTTCAATGGTTAGTTATGTCAGAATTTATCTGGATAAAAGCACTGATTTTCAAGCAGCCATAGTGAGCTCATACATCCTTTTACTGTAAAAGGGATAAACTGGATGAAAATCACAAGAAGAGCTGCCAGAAACATGGCTGGATCCAATGCCTAAAATCACATGTAGGTCTAGGGACTAGGTGCATCATGATTACAACATATCACAGTAACTGTTAGCTATACAGGAAGGGTCAAACTTAATTCAAATCCTACTTTTTTTTCTTTTCATCTTCATCCAAACTGTATCTTTTCACAATATTTTGTGGACCAATATATTGTGTAGCCCAGTGCTAGAACAATGTTCACTAAAAAATCACAACAGCAAGGCACACAAACTTCAAGGCCATATGGAAACAGAATTGCTGCAACACTTGTCAGAACGTGCAAAAAAATATCCCAGATTATGATACAGCTCGCACAGCAGGTGAGTTTCATCCACAGAAAGAAAGATTAGCATTTTTTACCAGGAAAAACAAAACAAGGGGAAAAACAAACATGCAAACAAACAAACAAAAAAGAAACATTTCCCAAGCTTCCAAAAGACTTTCAAGATTTCAGGAACAGTATTCAACACTCACCAGCAACAGCCACTGCACACACATATACACCCTTCCAAACATTATTGCTTCCCAAGGTTCAGAAAGCACCCAAAAAATAGTAGGGATGAGAGGAGCAGCACTTGAACCACAAAGCCTAAGAGCATTCGAGGAATTCTAGGAATTTGAACCTTACAGTCACGTGTCTGTAACTGATGTGAAATGAAATCCACAAAAGCATAGAGCTGAATTAAATCCTTCGCATGGGTTGCACTTCCCTGGCAAGCACCAACCAGCAATCTTATGTTACTCATTTAGCATTAAAATTTCTCCTCCCCATCGCAGGAAATGGAAGCACAAAACATAGACCTGATCCATTCAAGAATAACTAAAAGCCTAAGATACCAAATTTCTGAAGTGTTCATTTACCATACCCATAACCATCTCTGCAGGCCTTGGAAGATACTGCTACTGGTTCTGGTTTGTCTTTCATATCTCCCAGGTAAGCTTTGGTATGAGTTAGCTAAGTAAAGGGACTGCAGAGCCCCCTGGCAGAAAACACACAGGAATGAAAGCCCTTGAAAAACAGCTTTGTTTCTTCTGGTTTTGGATAAGGAAGACATCGGCTGCAAGGGAAAACTGATATGCATAAGACACTTTTTATCTTGCATTTCACCTTCAGGATGTGCAACATTAATGCATCATTAAAGTGAAAGGTTTTTCCAATGATGTATTAGTTTAACAGCTCACATCAGATTGTCCTAGAAAATATGGTACTGAACAGATTAAACTGGTACTCTGGCCAAGAAAGATTGTCAAGATTGGTTCAACTAACAGACAGAATACGATCTAGAACCAAAAAAAAAAAAAAAGGTTATACATAGCTTGTACATAGCAGTATAAGCTATGTATAAGTAAGTATAAGCTAAGTATGAAACTGCTGGTTCAACTCTGAAGCAGAAGTTTAACACAGAATTACATGTCTTTCATGTCTCCAATTTTCCTCTTCCTGCTTATACTGGGCTACCAAGTTGAAAAGGTCTGGCATTGATTGGTTGATTAAAACAGGGGAGGTGGGGGAGAGGGGAATGAATCTTCCTTCTTATTTGCAGACCCACTAGCAAACTTTGTAAAATGCTCTGAGTCAAGTACAGATTTTGTGGCCAAGCATGCCCAAGGTGAGAGGAATGCTTTTACCACTCCAGTCCCTGAAAGGGAGCACCTCACCTGAACACAAGCCTCATGATGAAGAACTGAGAGATAAGTAAGATGGCAAGATCAAAGGTGGCACCATTATATAAAGTAGAGATATAGGAATAATGAAGATACAGTCTGTAAAGTAGAGTGATTACAGGTCAGCGAGGTAAGTTGCTGAAAGGGAGCGACTTCACACATTTAGGGTGCTTCCAGCAAACAGTAACACAGCCTCCTGAATGTTTCCTAAATCCTTTTAAATCACGATAATTTATTGGGAGGTTTCTTCACAGAGTTCAAAGTTTAAAAGTATTTGCATTTTAGTTCCTATCCTGTATCAGATTTCATCACTTCATTGACAAAGCTGCTAAGAAAAAACAAAACAAACAAAAAAAAAACAAAACCAGAAACATGTCAAATTCATCTATATGAGTAGTAGAAGGAATGAAAGCAAGTCCATGTAATCACTTAAGTGTTCTCATTCGCTCTTCTGTAAGAATCAAGTCATTGCTTTGCAATCAACTCCTATTTTACTGAGTTTCTTGACTAAGTTAAAAAAGGCTCTGAGCATTTAGGAAAGGGAGAGGGGGAAACAAATCAACATTATGAAATAAATGGTTTGCTTTGCTCAGCTCATCAGACTAGAAGTGATTTTTGCACCAGATTATTTCATATTGTCTGTAACAAGCCTTAAATTCAGAAATACTGAGTCACCCAACAATTATCTTAAACAATATAAGGTGCTTTTTCTCCAGAATATATTCTCAAGCACTAAAATTTGGTTTACTTAATAAAGCAGAAAAATGCATTGAACCACAACATCCCATATCCTTGGTGAGTGCTTTGTCTACTATTACATTAAAAAAAATCGTCATCTCTAAAATGAAATAAAGCACATTTCATTCCTCCATTGTTTTGGGGAGGGGAAAAAAAAAAAAAAAAAAAAAGGCCATTGTTGAGTGTGAGTTTGTAAATAAAAGGTTACTAGTACCTACCCCTGTTCCAGGCTGTGATTCCCAGGGCAGGGAGGTCCTTAGTTGTCAAATCACCAAAAAGCAATATTAAAAAAAAAAAAAATAACAACCTTTCCCAACTTTATAAGGATGGCTTTAGGTTCTCCTTCTAAGATGTCAGACTCTAAATCTAAGAAACAAACTCATGTTTTGGCACTATGAAATTCTTCTTTATGTTTCATTTCATTATGGTTCTTCAAACTCTGTGGCATATTGTTATACTCCTAAACCAAGTAAAGGAAGAAAAATAAAACTGCTGAACAATTTTGCTTTTGTTCTTGTTATGAATTTTTCTGAGATTCTCCTCTTGATCTTTCAGGGAACTAGCCAGGTGCTTAAATTTCCATTTCAATCGTTTAATTTATAGCTTAGACATTGGAAGTTACTCTTCTAGTTTAACTGGAAGTTTTAAACTACTTTTGTTTTCTTTTTATAATTAGATAAATGAATTTATTCTATTGATTCTTCATTTTCTTGCACATCAAACATACAGACCAGATCATAAATAACATGTTCATTTGCAAGAAGGAGAAGAAATGGCCTTCTAAATACAATTATATTAGTGTAATAATTATTATGCAAACTTAAAGTTCTTCTACTGCATAGAATAAAGCATTAAGAAAGTAGTCTCTGAGGAAGAATTCCTTCTTCTGCCAGCAACGTCATAGTGGCCTTTTTTAAAAAAAAATTGCCTCACAGTGATTACCTTGCATACATTGATCAA
Organism: Merops nubicus; assembly: GCF_000691845.1. Taxonomy (NCBI): domain Eukaryota; kingdom Metazoa; phylum Chordata; class Aves; order Coraciiformes; family Meropidae; genus Merops; species Merops nubicus. Next base: position 7,826 of record NW_008610186.1, read on the forward strand.
AAAGTCACTACAAATATTTCTCAACATTAATCAATACAAAGATGACAAACTACCCATTCATCTGTAATGCAGGGCAGGGGAAACAAGACTTCATCCTACAGCAGAGTGGCAAAGTAGGAACGTGCTGTGAGAGAAGCATGAACAGCAATTCTATCTTCTTTGTTAATCCCAGCTGCAGTCAATTGTTTGATGTAACATCACATATTAGCTACTTAATTGCTTATTTTCTCCATGACATTAAGCTATTAATAGTGCAAGCTCACTGGCTTTGGTAAATGTACTGAAGTACAGTGTTTTGGTTTGGGGTGGTTCCACCCCCTGCACCCAAAATGATTCCTTATTTCAGGACACGTGAACATCAAACTACTACTTCACAAAAAAACAGTGTAAGAGACTACATAAGCCTCTGGAAACCTCCTCAGAATTAATTTGCAATCTCTATTCAACTACAAAGTAAAAAAGCCAAATATGACAGGAGCTAGCTGAATGACACTGAAATGGATCGCAGTACCATCAGCCATTCCAAAGCCACAATTTACACTCAAACCACCTGCAGCAGATTCACTGTTACTGAACCATGATTATTATTTAAAAAGTTTGGCAGTAACAGAAGAGGAAGTAAATACACAAAGATACTCAACCAAGCACATGACATGGAATAGCAATAGAGTTATTAATATTTCACTCTTCCATGGAGAAATATGAAATTGACTTTTTCTTGGTAATTCACAAAACCATTCAAGATCTTTGGTAGAAGAAATACATTTATGAAGAATTCTGTTGAAGTAAAAATGCAATATAGGAAAGTTTATTTCATCGTTTTTGTGTGTTAAAAAGAAGTTAAAGAATTCTATTTTGAGGTCTATGGCATAATAAAAACAATTAAGATTTACAGAATGGCAAAAACAGATGGTTGCTGTTTGAGTTCTATTGAAGCTTCTGTAATTTCTACAAATAGGCCAGCAGCTATCTCTCAAAAAACCACTCTGATTCCCTGGAAACACTTCATCTTTGCTGAACTTCTTTAGTCTTGCACTGTTATATGAAAAGAAATGAAGTACCAAAATACTCAGGCTTAAGAAGCTTTAATTTTGCATAGTTCGCTACAAAAAAATGTAGCAGAAATTGCCTTAAAAATCATTGCTTCTTTGTCCCAAACAGATAACTTGTTCAAGGCAGAAGACCTCTCAAACATTTCACAGCCATTATAAATCTTTTTCCTTTGGTCTGCATGAAAGATGATACTAGTGAATATGGCAGGCACAAGCAAAAGAGTATATATATGCTGCCAGTGATTAAGCAAAGTGTTTTCAAACTAGAATGGATGAGGAGGCCTATTTAATATTGGGACTGCTTTCTGACAGTCTTAATTTACACATCAAAAGAGAAATAGACTCTAAGATTTTGTCACTGTAATGGTTTTGCTATTACATTAACTAGCAATTACCACACAATGCAGTGCAAGCTGACTAGGCTTTAAATGCCAAGTCCCAATTTCCAAACCTCCTTAGGCTGTTATTTCAGTGTCTTCCACACTTTGAAGGGAGAAAATTATGAAGGCTACAATTCCATAGATGAATAATGGCTAAAAATGCCTACAAATACTGTTTTCTAGCCTCTGTGCAAGGGAGCAGAAAAATATCAGTTGTGGTTTACCTTTTTCTCTGCTCTACCCAGTACTCAAGATGTAAAGCACAGGGAGGGAAGCTGGTAGACGTGTTATCTTTTGCTCCTCCTCCTGGGAAAGTGCTAGGCTACTGTGGGACAGCTAATTTTTCCATTTGAGAAGCTTCACAATAGCACATTGCATTGGATCAGTGTCTTTAGTTGGGGGAAATATAGCCACACAACATATCTTCTATGCACTTGGCAAATTTTAGAAAAAGCAATTCCTCCAAAGAGTCCCTGTAATTCCAAATTTGCAAACCTTTCATCTAAAGGGCAGGAAACAGAAAGGAGATAATTAGGGGTAACACAGAAGTTTCTGCTTGCTCTTCCTCATCTAAGTTTGCTGATATTTTTGCAGAGTTTGAGAATATTAAGTATCCCTTCTTTAAAATAAGAAGTTTACTATTTCCCTTAGCAGTTTAAGTCTTTATAAGTAAAAGCTTGAAGGTCTTTAGACAAAGTTAACTCTATATATTCACTTCTGTAACTAGTTAAGAATGTTTTCCTTTATGAGCTACTGCTTATTAGGAAGAGAAGAGAGATGCAAAAATGCTGCAAATCTACTTCCTAGGCAGCACAGTTGTTATTTCTCTTATGAGGGGAATATATCTGCTTTCATTTCTGGCTGCAGAAAAGCGGTCGGGGGTATGTTTCCCAAATCATTTCAAGTCAATTTGTATAATGCTAGAATCAAAGTTTAAAGGCCAAGACTTTTGCAAAAAAGCAGAACAGAAGGAGTACCTGCACCTTTGCTTTTCTTGCATTTTCAGTCAAAGCAAAGCATATTCTCACCCATCACATCCACTGTACTACGCCACATCCATATGGACTCTTCAGAGTCAGACCCTTTTACCCGTGTGTCCACAGTAGCAAGCAACATTCTTTTGTCATACAAAAATTACCAAAGGGATTTCAGGCATTTGCTCTTGGCATTTACTCTCTTTCCTTTCTACCCTATTCTTTTATCTCTCTGCCAAGTCAGAGGCAGAATTGGGAAATCCAAAGTTAACACAGAAGTTATTCAAAACCCTGCACACATCAGGATCCAGGCTGATGAAGTTAGGTGAACTGAGGAAAGTCGAAGAAGAACAAACAAACAAACAAAAAAACAAAAGCAAACCACAAAAACAACCCAGCCACTCAGTCAATAAGGCATCTAGGTTTCCTGTATATGTATCAAGCTATTTCCAAACAATGACAGTTTGTGGCAAGAGATTATGAATTTTCCCTATTTTATTATTTCAGCTTTGCCTTTCACAGTTAAGAGCTTGCTCACCCAAAACCAGTATCTGTTTTGCCTGCATTCCACAAAAGTCACAATTTTGAACTGGCCAATGACAAATATTCAGCTTTGACTTGCTGACTGTTTCATGCAAAGGTTCAACACTGTTCACATGCAGCTAGATTCTCCTTCATATACTTTGTTCTTTTATGCTCTGGTTCAGCTCTCCCACTGAATGCCTTCAGAGCACTTAGGTAATACATTGCTAGATAGACCCTCACCTGATATGTCAAAGGTCAACTGTCATTTACTTTAATACAATTATGTCCAATTACAGAAGTAAATAGATATTTTCTCTGTTAATGAATGCAAGAAACATTTGGGAATGGCTTTCAATACAATAACATTCAGTATCAGATGTCTTTCCCTGTAATTACCACATTTTCTATTCTGCAGTTGTTCAAGTTCTTTTTAACACGAAGCCAGTGTCACCTGCTAAGGTGTGTGAGCCAAATACTTCAGTACAGTTACAAAATCACACTCAAATAGAGACAGGCACTTAAGAATTATGCAGGCTCATCACACAGCTCCATAATGAATCCTTCAAGCAAAATCTGAAAGGGCTGACATTGATTTTTAGTGAACGCATTTTCCAGGCTACTCAATGAAATAAAGTTGGTTTCTAATAAGTTGGAACAGAAAAAGGTAAAATAGACATATAATACAGAGACTAAGGGACTTAGTGCACTTAATATTTAATGTAGCAATTAATGATTCCTAACCAATATAACTTTGTGTTCAGAAGAATTTTTTTTTTACTTGTTCTCCATAATAACTGCAGAGGAAATGCAGTTCCCACTCAAAACAAAACCACCACCCAAAACAAACAAATAAACCCCAAACAAACAAAAAAACCAAAAACATACACCGGAAAAAGAAAAAGGCACACAAAAAAACACCACCATCCTTATATTCCCTCTACTGGAATTGCTTCCCATGATTAGAAAGATTTTCTCACTCATCTCATAGAAATACATTAATTCATCATCATTATTAAAGGCCAAGTCTAAAGCTACTGGGAAGCCTGACACTGGCAAACAGGCACTGAATGAAGACCCCTGGGTTTTGCAATACTTGATATCAAGCAAGGCTGTTAGTACTGAGCACTCACAAAAATTAACTGTTCCTTAATGCTCCTTAAATATCCCTGCGATTTCCTCCCCATGCTTCCCATTGCCTTTTAGTATTTACATGCAGTGTGCTGAAAGTACAACCTGTAAGCAGGTATATATTTAAGCAACTGAAACACAAGTAATAGAATTTTCTGTCTAGAACACAGTTGTGAAAAGGAAATTAATAGAGCAAATACATGTGTTACATATGCAGACATCTGTGGGCTCGTATTAAATCTCTTTTCACAAGGAAGTTTTACTCTTCCTTTCTGAAAATCCCTGACAAAATAACTTTTCTATTCACTTTTTGTTACACATAGGTCCAACTGTCATTTCTAGAAAAAAAGTAACAGATATTCCTCTCCCTCTCGATCCTCCTGCATACTGGGAACTCACCACCCGGTTATGCAAAGTACACATGCAAACAGATTTTTTTCCCCCATTCTTAAAGCTTTCTGTGGTGTGATTTTTTTCGTCTTCAGCATCAGTATGAGCAACATCGTATAACATTGCTTACCTCAGTGTATTGCCTCAAGAGTCTATTTATTCGACAGCAAGACCAGAAGACCTCTTCAAGGAAGAAAACTAATAGTCCTCCTGTTGTCCCAAATCTGGGTTCTTTACCTAGTGTGCAAAAAAACACTTGACACAGAGAGTTCGGATATTTATTTCATTCCAATCCTGTGCCAAAAAAGGTGCTAAGGTGATAATTCTCAAAGCCAGCACGCCTTTTGAGAGATAAGACAGGTCCGATATACAAAATAACAAAAAAGAAAAAACTACATTGAAGTAAATGAGTGGTTAGTCATCTATCACTCCTAACTTTACCTATGGAAGCAGGAATTTACCATTCTCTTGACGATTAGTTCGACAAGGTCTGATGGTGCCCTGTCTCAGGCACAACCTACATATGGCTGCAAATTTTATCACTGGTAATGCTTTTCTTTTGACAACACCCCTTGCTAAAAATAACTTGATTTGGTTTTTTTTGTTGAATACATTACCTTTATTTTTTCCCAATTTCCAGTAAAAAAAAAAAGAAATAAAGTTTTCGGGAAGAGTTAGCTGTTCCTTTAAATTGATTTTAAAAGAACTGTAGGGAGACAAAAGAACATTTCTCTTCATTTTTTTGCTATTAAAAAAAAAAAAGTGACTTCCACTAAATAGAGATGATCTATTCATAAAAGGAGATAGTAACTATACTGTTAATCATCTGCTTTTGGATTTACCACATAGTCGATACAGATATATATTTAAAAATTACACTAAGAAAGCCAGAAAAAGTTAAATTTTACTAGGAGATCAAATTATTTATTTTAATTATCTTTCTTCTTCCCCTTTAAAAGCAATCTCTTTAACCTAATGAGGCTATTCAGCTGGGCCTTAATTTTCTTTAATTATTCAGTTCCTGTAAACAAAAAAATTCCAGACTTGGCATTATCCAGTCTACAAAATATGGAGCAAGAGATAAGAATTTATACCAGCTGAAAGTTTATTTTGCTCTTCCTTTAGTGTTTCCATGCAACTCAGTTGTGATGCTCAAAGAGCAAACCACCTGCCAAATCTAGTAAAAAGAACAAAACCCCCCAACACCATACAGAAATATAGTTAAACATATGAGCAGATCTCACTAAATCTACTCAGAAGTGCAAAACACTTGTATGTTAGTGGTCCTCATATTTCAAGTGCCTCAGGGTAACACTGTGTTGAGCCTGCTGTGAAGTCAGACAATTATTTCATGCCCTGGCTTCAATCATAGCTGCAAACATCAACTAAGTAACTATTAAATTTGATGGTGTTGAATGTCTTTCTGAATCTTTGGGTAAAAACCACACAACAGCAAACACAAGGAGAGGAATATCTTAGTTCTAAACCAGATGATCACAGTGTGAACATTGGAGTTAGTACTTTGTGAAATCCAGCCATGTGGGATCTGCAGGCATGGATGATGAGCAGAGTAGATTAGGCATTCAGTCACCTGAATTTATTAACTTTTTTTTTTAAGCTCTATATTCCCATGTTTATCATTTTATTGTGCTTTAATTCACCTATGCTATAATAAGTGAAGTAGGTTTGGGAGGTTGACAGTTGGGGGGATAGGTTGCAGTTGCTGTTTTAAATAATTTAGCTTTTCATTTAAATGCAAGTTATTTTAATGATTTATTAAACATTCTGCAGTGGCTGTATTAAGCAGAGTCCAAGAGAAATTAATGATATGATAATAGCTGGAAATCCAATCACTGTTACTCAGCTAAATTGATTTCCTTAGAATAGCTAAATAAAAAAAAATAAAAAGCTACATGGCAATTTGTGAAGTTTCATTGTTAAGCACACTACATACTGCTAAATCCTAAATAAAAAAAAAAAAAAAAATTTTTCCCAATTTTTCAAAACTCTACAAGTATTTTTGTTTTTATTGAACAATTCTACAAGAGACACTTCCCCTCTAGCGTAATTTGTATTTTCTCAGCTGAAACCTTTTTTAAAAAAGAAGCTGCTAAGCCTCTGATATTCCTAGCAGTAAATTCAGTGTTTATTAGAATGCATCTTCCATATTCTCCTTATTGTCTTATCCTTAGTGCGTCCTTCTGTGCCTACAGCTAACCCAAGCTTTCTAAGTTGTCTTAAAGTTATTCCCTTCCCCAATAAACTTCACCTTACAGTACCTTCTTCATAAATGTCTCTTACTGTGAAGACAAGCAGTGTAACAGCATTGGGACTTTAATGCCCAGCAAAAGCTAAGTTAGTGCAAGTCTACAAGTCACTGCTGAAGGCAGCTGGATGTAAGCAGTAGCAAAGCCCTTGCAGTGAAACCAGCAGAACAACTTCATACTATCTCTAACTGCTCGCTAGAGGCTTCTCCTAAGAGTTACTCTCCCTGTAGGTGGGACAGAGGAGCAGAGCAAGTTTGCAACTTGAGTTTTTAGGCTACCCCACTACAATTCAAGCCTGCCTCCAGTGATTCCCTTCAGCTTGCTGTTGCATATGTGTAGAGAGAAGGGAGCAGATAGTAAAGGACATACAATCCCCCTTTAAATGTTGCTGCCCCTCTTTGCACAGGTGCCACTTTTTCTTCCCACTAGAAATATACCCAAGCTGGTTAAAAGCACTGGGTTTGATGGCCCAGTCATCTGAGAACTGTGTGGTGTAACCAGAGTCCTAAAACTGTGATGTTGTTTTCTAACACTTTGCACCGTGATATCATGAGTACAATCCAGTCAAACTTAAGACAACTATTACATCATTTATCATCCAGCAACTCTGATGTGACATCACCACCTGCTTTTCCTTGAAATGCCCTTGGAGAAGCATTACAACACTAAGCAAGTTAACTGCATCAGAAATCTAAACTAATCTAGAGGAGTTACACTTCTTAGAAATGTATGTTCATTTAGCAGGCTGAGGGTCGAGTCAGAGGTAGATGCAATGGGAAAATCAGTTCAGCCCAAAACACCATGTCCTACTGGGAAGTTAGCTCTATCCTATAATGCATAAAATAATGAACACAAGCTGAGAAAAATCAGCAGAAGTTTAAGGCTACTTTACCAAGCCAGACAACACCATATATTCTCAGGACATAACAGAATTTTTACAGCAACGCATGAGGAGGAAAAAAAAAAAATTTCTGCCTGAAGACTTGTCTATGAGAAGTGCTCTTTTATCTGCACAGATTTCATGACAAGCATCTTGGCCAAGCAAACAGTTCAAGCACTAAGATGGTATATGCAGCAAATAGACCTCTCTAGTGCAACCATTCCACTGGAAGAGGCTAAACAGCCTAAAGTGGATTTCATTTGAAAACAGCTGTGACTCAGGGTTATTAAACAGTGTAAACAATAATGGTAGAATTATTAGGACTGCAGGAAAGGGACCCTACAGGATCCATTTAGAATTTCCATGATGTGGTACATTTTGAAATTTTACAAAAGTCTCATTTGCAGCTCTTGAAACAGAAGTTCTATGCATGTGAACTAGATTTCTTGATGTTTCTCCCTTTCCTCTTTGTATATTGTTTTAATAACTGATCTAATTCTATCTTCTTTTCATAAAGACTACATCCAGACAAAACCTACTTGTTTTAATATTATTCAAATTCCGCTCTAGGCACAGTCAAAACATACACTCTTAAACTTCTCTTTCATCCACTGAATCATCCTACTCAATGCCCCAAATCCTTACCTGCTTCAGAATACCTGCATATCCCAGCTGTATCGTAGGAATCATAGAGTCATTAAGCTTGGAAAAGACCTCTAAGATCATCAAGTCCAAACATCACTGAATACTACCATGACCATTAAACCATGTCCCCAGGTGCCACATCTACACAGTTTTTGAACCCCTCCAGGGATGAACACTCCACTACCTCCCTGGGCAGCCTGTTTCGATGTTTCACAACTCTTTCAGTAACAAAGTTATTCTGAATGTCCAACAAAAACCTCCTCTGGAGCAACTTGAGCCCATTTCCTCTTGCCCTATCACTAGTTACTTGGGAGAAGAGACCAACACCCACCTCCCTACAACCTCCTTTTAGGTAGTCGTAGAGAGCCATAAAGTCTCTCCTCAGCCTCCTCTTCTCCAGAGTAAACAATCCCACTTCTCTCAGCTGCTCCTCATAAGGCATGTTCCCCAGACCCTTCATCAGCTTCATTGTCCTTCTCTGGATCTGCTCCAGCACCTCAATGTCCTTCTTATACTGTGGTGCCCAAAACTGATAACAGTACTCAAGCTGTGGCCTCAGTAGTGCTGAGTACAGGGGCATGATTCCTCTCCTACCCTGCTGGCCACACCAGTTTTTGATACAGGCCAGGATGCCACTGGCCGCCTTGGCCACCTGGTCACACTGCTGGCTCTTGTTCAGTCGGCTGTCCATCAGCACTGTCAATCACTACTCCTTGGTCCTTTTCTGCCTGACAGCTTTCCAGCCACTCCTCCCCAAGCCTGGAACATTGCCTGGGGTTGCTGTGACCCAAGTGCAGGACTCAGCACTTGGCCTCATTCAACCTCATGCAGTTGGCCTCAGCCCATCAATTCAGCCTGTCCAGATCCCTCTGCAGAGCCTCCCAACCCCTGAGCAGATATCCATGGGGGTAGTGCTAAAGCTCTGTGAGAAAGATGCTTGGAATGAATTCAACCTCTGTCATTAACCACATAAAAATATTTCATTATTTAACAATTTGAGGAACACATTCTTCAACAGTGGTGAAAGCACAATACAGAAGAGGATAACTAAGACTACTTTAAATCTGTATTTGCCATGTAAGTGGCATCCAACTCAGACATTTTTAGGGAGGACAGAAAACTTTACATATCTCCCAACATTTTATCCAGCATAAACTGGACTGAGAACAACTGAGGATCTGATAATTTCCATATACTACTCAAGTCTTTTGACCAAAGTTTTATTTACTTGGGCTTTCATTAGGTTAACAGCTCTATCATCAAATTATCTAAACTTTTATAAGATCTGAATCAGGTCTTATTAAACACTAATATTAAATAACAAAAACAATAACAGCCTGAAGGGAAGAAATTCGGTCTGTGTAGAGTTTTAAAGTTGCATTCTGTAAGACTTAGTGTTCTGAAGGTACTCACATATTGGATTGATTTTGACAATAAACACCATACCCTTCTTCAAATACATTATACCCAGAATTCACTCTATCAGGTGGGAAATTTGATAGAAGTATTACACAATTTAAGAGTAATGCAAACTGTAAAGTAATTATTAGTTTTTATGCAATCATCTTTTAATATTTATATTTCATAATATATTGTCTCATATACAACTTTAAATATCACAAAATTTTCTTTGTCTTATACACCAGAACTCTACTTACTGCTCTCAGGACCTTAGTCTCAGCCATTTAAATCCCTTGGTATTTTGAATCCTAGGAAGATAGTCTGATGCACAAAGTAGCACTACTAGGGAAAAAAAAATTAGAATGAATAAAACCTACATCTCAAGCACTCCTGTTTGGAAAACTGGACTCAAACATTACTTGCTCTCATAACTGGCTACTTAAATGTATCCTGTAGCAATTAATTTTTGAGATAGGAGGGTCTAAAATCCATTCCTTGTTAGCTGTGGAGCTGGGTGGATGAAGTAATTCAAACTCATTTGACTGGCTGGTGCAATTATTTTTTTTTTAAGGAAAGTGAAGTGGTCACCTAAAGTAAGTATTCTTTTATGTAGAAATGGTCTTAGGGTAGACAAAAAATATTTCAGGTCCCCTCCCTGAAGATATATGTGTATGATAAAGTTCAGACACCTCCTTGGAACAAAAACATGCTTACAGGTACAGACAATCCTTATCCTCCCTGGCTACTTTTAAGCTATTCATAACATCAAGCAACGAAGAGTTGTCATACTTTAGATAACAATTTTTTTTGTAGATTAGGTATATCTTCTTTATATATACTTATTTAGGCTTTCAATAAAATCTGACTATTTTCCAGATTAAATAAAGTCATTTATATTCAGGGTATCTCCATAAGTATTATAGTCAAACCAGGACATGTACAATATATCAATAGCACTAACTTGGACTATGGCAGATCCATAAATCACATCTCCCATACTCTGCAGAACTGTAGGGAGATGTCTTTGATTGTGGTACAATAGCTCTTTGACAAAGGCTTTTTTTTTAAGAAAAACTTTGTGTATGTGTCCTTTTATCCCCTTCTTTTTCTCCAGTTAAAACATAAAGATAAGAGATGAATAATCTCACATTATTCACATCTACTTGATATTTCCTATCTAGTTTGTATCTGTCTGCTTAGAACAAGATCAAAATTCTGGGAAAAAAATAATTTATTCCTGCAAAACATACCAGTAATTGTGCTCTAAAAAGGTCACATTGCAATATTGCAGGCTGCTTCTGAGAGTAAGATTATTACAGATGTACGTATGATTAATTTGCCATTTTACAGAATATTTTTGGGCTGAAATATTAAAAAAGCCACATAACTTTGAGAGGTAAAGTGGTTATCGCTTTGTCGAACTATAGATGAATTTTAACAAAAAGAGAAGTGGCATACAGATTGTCATAATAATTGCTAATAAATGTCTATGACCAGAAATTATTCCCATAGCTTCCCATCAAAGGAAAAATGCACCACGATGACAGCTAAATTAACCAACTTATCCGATAGTAAATGTATGTAAGGAGTAATTATCTCAAACCTCATTATAGGATTATTAAAAGTAATTATATGGCCATAATTTCAAGACATCCATTCAGAAGAATTTTTTTCTTAAGCAGTATGTAAACAAAGAGGTTTCAATTATGGAATCATAGAATGCTTTGGGTTGGAAGGCATCTTTAAAGGTCATCTAGTCCAACCCTCCTAAAGTAAGCAGGGACAGTTTTAACAAGATCAAGTTGCACAGAGACCCATCAAATTTGACCTTTAATGTCTCCAGGGATGGGGCCTCCACCACGTCTCCAGGCAGCCTGTTCCAACATTTCACCACCCTCATAGTAAATAACTTCTTCCTAATGTCTAAACTAAATCTACTCTGATTATTTTGTGAACAAAAAACTTTCAATTATTTTATCTTTTTCTTTGAAAAACTGTATTGCTGCATGAAGTCAAGGCACCATGCCACCACTATAAGGACAATCCTGTAACCTATGCTACTCTGGCTTGTGTTCCTTTAGGCAATATTGAAAAGTTTCAGTCTGGTACAAGTCTTAAGCTACACTACATCCTGACACAAGTGAGACAAGAAAGCATAACTCATCTAACAGTTTTACCATACTCAGTTGGGCCATCACAGGATTAGCCGAGGGAAGCAGTAGGAAAATGGAATGAAGGGACACATTCAATTCTACAGGTAGGACCCCTAGGGAAGCCCACTGTTGTCATCTTCCAATCCAAGAGAATCCATTCAATAGATAGCATCAAACTTCAGATCAGATCCAAAGACTATCTATGAAATCAAGATGTTAACAACTTTCCAGGAGGAGGGTGGGGAAATACAATTCTCAGATCCAGTATATTTTTATGAGCTCAAAAATCTCTGCATCTCTGGAAGCCCTGTTACACACAACAGATCTCATCCTGCTGTCATCTAGTACTATCCATTGCCTTGGAACACTCGATGGGCTGGTGATGTTTCCTGAACTTAAGGAAAAGTGGCACTGCACAATGGGCATCCAAAACAGCGAGCTGTTGCACACCATTAATACCTCACACTCACCTGCTTTGTACTCACAGCATCACCATGTCCTGACAAAAACCTTCTAGCTGAACAGTAAGACCAAAGCCCCTTACTAGGCAGATCTACACTTCCCTGCATGCTAGTGCTCCCCATTTTTATGCAAAATAATATGAGACTATTGGCATAATCTTAAATGCAGTCAATAAAACTATCAGCTAGTACTGAAACAAACTCTGTTTCAAAGACTTCTGATTCAGAAAACATCATCTCACAAACTAGCATGGATGCAGTTCATAACCAGCCACAGTTTACCTTTGCATTAGACTGACTCAACTTTAAACTATCTTTTGTTTATGGTCTACCACTCTTATTGCACAGCAATTGACAGAATCTGCTGTACAATTAACTAGGCATTTTTAGTTCTAGGTACTTTTTACTATTCATACTTTTCAGAAGTGGCTATCATAATGGAAATCTCCAACATCAAAGATAAAAGCAGCTTTACATTGAAATTCTTGCAATTAAAGAAAATTGGACACATGCATAACATTAGCTTTTGCTTAATAGCCAAGTATTCATTTTTGTACATGGCAAGAAGGCTCATCTAGATGCAATTATTCCTCCAGAGAACCAGAATGATTTTTTTATTACTGTTTTTGTAATTAATGCATTACTAGTTGTGGGGGATTTTCTTTGTTTTTGTTTTTTTTTCTTTCTCTCCGATTAAGAGCAAAAGTAGCATTGTAGTCTTGATTGCTCATGAAACGGGAAGCAACTACAAAAAATGTTTTTCCCTGTGAGTTGTGGAGTTGTTTGGGTTATTTTGTTTGTTTGGTTTTTTTTTAATTTTATTTTATTGTTTCTTTGGTTTGGGTTTTTATTTTTAAACCTGCACTGGTGACTGACAAACATATCTTTACCTCAGTTCACATCTCAGTTTGTTGCTGGCCTATGAAGTAATTAATTCTCCTCAGCCCATCCCATTGTTTCCTGATCTATTACAGCTACAATATGTTAGATATTGTCAAAACCTTGAAGTGATAGTTTTGATATAAGGTCATTCCTTGTAGAAACAAGGGTTGACCAACACAGTTTTAAAATATGTTTATTGTGTAGTTTCTATATTAGCTTGATAGAAATATGCTGAGTGACCTACTTTACGTATTTGATGAGATTGTGAAGATAATGCCTTGCATCTCCGACAAGGATTTTTTTTATTGCCAAAATATTAAAGAAAAAAATATGAAAATTCAAAATGTGAAGGTTTATTTTAATTAGAGTAACACATAATGCGTTATAATAAAACCAGATTATAGTTGGTGTGCTTGAATGTTGTAAAGTAGGCAGAATGCATAAAGATTCAAATAAGGCAAATAAATATTTGGGAAGTAAGAAAAAGTTAAAGATAAGCGTGAGTCTGTGGGCTTTTTAAGTTTCAAGACCTTTTACTATTCAAGCCATACAGATTCTATACATTTTAGTCTCAAGCTACACATAGTAAGGGCTAAAAAAATAACTGCAATTATTCCACTTCTTTCCTATCAAGACAGTGAAATGCTTCAATTAGTAAGGGAAAATGTTTCCAGACTATAGCATCAACAATTGAAATCAGTATCACTACTATTAGGTTCTTCGTCCTCTTTAATTAATAATATTACAAGTATTAGAAATTTACCTGGTACTTAAGTACAACTTAACTTCACAGGATAAAGACAAAAGCTACACAGAGAAAAAAAAACAAACCTGTAGACTTTATTGCTGCTCTTCCCAAAGCCAGAATGAACATATGAGCTGTGTTGTACCTGTTTAGATGCAAAAGAGACCAGATTTGTCCAAGTCATCCCAGAGGTGATGCACTATGGAAAACATTACTGCTTCACAGCTGGAGACTAATAGATGGTTTCATTAACCACTTCCATTAGGTCTGTGTGAGTATATTTATCTTGCCTCTTCAGTCACAGCTTCAGAAGCTACCTAACTGCCATCAACTCTTAATAACATCTGTGTTGCCGAGGACTGAGATCACACAAAAAGCCCATAGATCACTGTTTCAGGAAT
>NW_008610186.1:22140-31362 GCF_000691845.1 Merops nubicus
GTGGGGTAACACTGATGTCTTCAAGCTGTCACAACCATTTAATGACTCTGAAAAACCACATAGGACATATCAGCCAATTCTCGTTTCCAATAGAGCTCCCGAAATATAACTCACATACACACTGTGTTGCAAAATACACCAATAAAAAAAGATATAAAATATGACAAGTACCCCTCAATGTCTCCAATAGTTGGTTTTTAGTGTGTTTTTTTTTTTTTTTTAGAAGGACCTTCTCCATTACTGTTTCTACTCAGCACTTGAAGTGGACAAGATCAAAATCCTAAGCAGAATTGTATATATCTCTTTTGTTATCAGACCTTTATTATTATTACAATAAAAAGCACTTGTCAGCAGTGACTTTTTGCTTCAGGTTTTGCCATAACATTTATTTCTTTTAAAGAAAAATTTCTGACTGTCAATTGTGTGACAGGCCCTGTCATAATTCTGACATTCTTTGCAAATATCTAAAGAACTACAGTAAAAGATGTAAATTATCTAAGTGAAGCCACACACAGAATAGTTATAAGTCCTTTGGTAAAGTCTGTTCAAGGTATTTACAAGCAGCGTTCTGAGTCGACACAACATTGCACCTCCTAACTTCATGTCCCAAACATTGTCAGGCAGATCTGATTCACAACACGCCTCTTCATACTCTCCAGCTGTGCTCAAATGAGGAGGCAATGGCAGAATTTCTCATCAAGTCCCCAGTCCTGTTGCAATCATTTAGAGAAAGGAAGAAAGAGAGGGAGAAAGAGAGAGGGAAAGAGCAGCTTTCTGCAAGGAGAAAGTTCAGATATTCCGTGATGAAAAGTTCAAATTACCTCATAGCCACTGGAGCATCCAACTTCACAGGAAGTTTAAAAACTATTAATATTAAATTAATATGATATAAATGAGACTCAGGCACATTAACATTTAGTCAAATCATGTCTTCAGCAAAAGTAAAACCAGGGAAAATTGTTTTTCATCAGGGTTAAAAAAAAAAGAATCGATTGGCATGGAAAATACCGTGTATTTTACCCATAATTTCCTCATCTATGTCCCTGGCAATGCTTTACCATTCATCAATTTGCAAGTTAAATCTAGATTTGTGGCAATGAAAAATTGCCTTTGGAATGAAAGCTGTAATTAACTTTAGCATTAACCTATGCAGAGAAGAACTAAAAGACCAGCTTAAATAATCACAACATTCATCTGTTCAACAAGTAGAAATTAATTTCTCATATATGAAACCAGGAAAACATTTTCCTCAACAGAAATTAGTACTACATCCATTAGAATAAGTTCTGCTGTTTTCATAAAATTTCATATTAAGACAGATGGATTAATGAGTCCAATGCCCAGTTATTTCACACTACCTTCAATAAGGACCAGAGACCCAAACTGATTTATTAAACTTGAAATACAGCCCTATATTTATAGCATTTGTATATTATAATATTCTGCATGATGCCAAAATACCTAAACCCACCACATTTTCACAATGAAAACTCCATACTACAATTATTAGACTTGTCTAACTGAAATTTTGTGTACAACCTAATCTTTCCACACTGAAGAGTTTAGAAGCTATTAATATACTTCACAGAGTTACAATGAAAGTGCTCTGAAAAGACCATAGACCACATACCTCAAGAATTTAGAATAAGGTCATGGTTCAAGCATGATTTGTGACAGCATTTCCTAAGACTACTGCAAATGCTCTGGAAGACAGCAGCAAATAAATATCACATGGTCTCTACCTTAACCTTAATAGACCAGTCCGTCTTTAAAATTTGTAAGAGTTTACAGCATCAGAAAGACTAATTGGATTACAAGTGGTAACCTTATTTTGCAAACTAAAAAACTCACCAATTGTCAATAGACCTTTTGGAGAGCATCCTGGCACTCCTAGATCTTATGTTGATCTATCTCAACATATCAACATAAAAATAGTATTGTTCAAGCAGAGTACCAATGGATATTACCAGGAATTAGAGAACCTTCACTGCTGTAAATAAAACCCTTTGAAATAGGCCACTGTAATTCTCCACAGAAACTGCATGATCCACAAAGTTAAACCACCCTGCCAGCCATTTACGCAATGCAAAATCTAGTAAAGATATACTTTCTTTAACTGTATAAAATATTTGTTACTTCCAGAACTAGTATAACGAGAATAATGATGTTAACAGTAATGTAAAACAGCCACTGATCATCCTGTCAGACATAACCATTTCACTTTCCCCTTTAAAGTTCAGCTTCAGCTTACATTTCTGCAATAGTTAGTACAAATTGTTCTTTTCTTATGAGTTTCTCCCACTTACTTCTTGTCATTGTCTGGTAGCAATCATATGAAAAGCTCTGAATAAAGCCTTTATTGGTAAAGAAGGTTGCATTATTCAGAGACTAAGACCACTCATCAGACCAAACAGCACATCAAAGAAATTGCTTGTAGCTTAAGTTTGCCATTTTCACATTTATAATCAAGAAAATTACTGTAATTTCCAGTAAGCTGTGTATCAGGTTCACAGTTATGTAATTTTCAGTTTTTTTCCACCTGACAAAATAGCGTTTTTTAAAATTTCTCGAAGAGTTGCATACTTATTTTGAAAATAAAACATTTCACTAAGAAAGTTTATAATTTTAATGTTATCTTGAAGAGACCTAGGGCAAAGCTCCAGTGAAAACTGCCTGATGGGAAGCCTTCAAAACCCACTGGCTTCACTGCCAGCTTGCCTGCCTACCTAGCAGACAGCTTCAGCAGCTTCTGCAGAGCCGGAGCCATCTTGGCTCTCTGCTCTTCAACAGTCCATCAGCAATGTGATGGGGAACACTACCTCGTAGCAGTAAATGCTTCATGTGGCAAACCAAAGGCCGTGTTGTAAACCAAAGACATTCCAGCTCCAACTTTGTGCCAGCCTGAAGACACTGGCAGCTAAGCTACATCACTTCTTGTCCTGCTGCTTGTCAGACACATCATCCCAAGCCAAAACGATTTCAAAGTGCTCAGTTCTCATTCCAAACCAGAAAGAAACTATGTTTTGACACCCTGAAATTCTCTATGAAATAGAAATCGATTTTTCCACCCATCTCTTACAGAATGGTACACAACTTTTTCTATCTTTATGGAAGTAAATAGGAACAATGAATTGGGATTCTTAACTGGACTCTGTCTCTAGCAGAGACCCAAGGCTCCAGAGCAAGAGCACCTTATTGCAGTTTTGTAAAATGTAATTAACACCAGGCACTTTTAAAAGTGGTCACAGAGATAAGACAAAAAGGAAATAAATTTTTCTGCATTTCTTGTAGTCTAGCAAATAGCCAAAAGCTAGACAGTGCAACAACCCAATAGAATTATATTAAGTTCCTTTCTCCCTATCCCCTTGAGCTCATTCTCTGTTAGCTTCCTAGAGCTCACAGAGGGGTTGATGCAGGACACCTATGCTGTCAAACTCACAAGGCTGACATAATCTTGCCCTAAGTACTAGTAGTGTACAGATTGCACAAGCAGTACTCGTAAAAAATACATTCCCAGTGCCACTAATTAACAAGTTTAAATGTAATTACACTCAGCATAATAAATGCATTTGAGTCTGAAAAGTTCTAACTTTCCCGTTTTAAATAGAAATGAGTGAGATAACACAAAACCACAGTTTGAATTAGAGCTATTAGTAGCGATACTAATTAACTGAAAATGAAAATTAACTGTATAGAATACTGTTCTGATCCATTTATCTAACTTGATCAAAGTATCATCAACTAATTAAGTAGCAATGCTATAAGGTACAGCTTATTAAACCACAAGGTCATACAAAGGCCACACTATCTGTCTCCTTGGAACAGAAAACATGGTTAAGGAAGGATATCTTTAGAACAGTTTAAAGTAGTCATGTAAATGCACATTTACCAAATGCTTTCAAAACTGACCAGCCAGTTAAAAAAAAATGCCAATCCTTATTTAGAGGTATGAAACTGCATAATAATGCTATTATATCCTCTAACTAGCTTCTCTCATAAAATAGCTCAGAGCACCTCAGTGATCTTGGCATCTTTTTTCCTGTCTTTCAAACACAGTACTTGAGGAGAGGGAAGGCTATGTAATGTGCCTATAAGCTAAGAGCAATTGAGAGCCAAGAGCTGTCAGAAGTTAATTCAGAACCCTTCCACAGTCCTGTAGATCAGCAGATGTGAGGGAGGCTGGGGTACTGCTAGTATTTACATTTCAGACCAGGTGGCTGTTAAAAGTTACCCCTTTTTTATGTAATTATTATAGAAATGACTGTGTGAAACAAAAGACAACTTGTATTAAAGCAAGCTGATAAACAGAAATTTGCAGCCGTACAAAACCACAGATCACACTAATTTGCAATAAGAACTGAACCTGGAAACAGTCTTAACTTGTGTGCCCTTATCTAGCCAACAAACAGACTGCAGCTTTACCCCACCAGCATCCACTACTCCCCCCTCTCCCCTAGCCCACCACAGACAGCAGTTAGAAGTGACTCAAAATCAAAAACGATTTCAGAAGAACTATACATTATAAAAGCAATTCCAGGAAATAGAAACTTAAGGAATAAAAGTAGTACAGGCCCATGACAAGTAAATTGCATGACTGTGGGTTATAGCTGAATTCCACATCAAGAAAAATCCTGATATATAGCTGGAAAATTAATTTCATTCCTCACAGCCTGAAAATATTTTTTTTCTGACATTTGAAAGAATTTTAATTGCAAAAATATAAAACCCACATATAGTGTGTCAATTACTTGGTTCTAATGTGGGCAGAATATTATCATGTAAAGCCATGCTATACCCTGAATATCTTTCTGGGAGAGCTGTGATTGTTATCCTGTTCCTGATGTCCAGAGAGTTTTAATTCACACTTTTTTTCAGCATTCTTTGCTTATAGGACTGGCAAACAGTAGCTTATGTATTTGTTATTCATGTTTTCATTTGTTATTCATCTTTTTTGTAATGCCAGTATAGATTTTAACCTCCAAGAACTTTAAAGCTAGAGATACCATCACTGAATACAGAGTGTCTGTTTGTTGGACTAGGCAGGAGGATTAGCTACATCTACAGCAACATTCTTAGGAGCCTTTCCTTTACCAGCTATAAACGTCTACAATACAAGCTCAAGGAGAGTAAAAAGATGTTGGAGAATCAACAGTCAAATCTATACTCAACTCCATGCAAAATGGACTTAATTTGTTTACTTCCCTTAGCCCTGTAGTTAGATATATATTTTTTTTTGTTGTTACAAGAGAAGGAATTATGAACCATGTCCTGAGAGGAAAAAAGAAAATAGATAATTTGGCTGTATATAAAATTTAACTGAATGTTTGTCAGAAGCCAACCACTGCAAACACTAAATAAAAAGCTATATAAATGTTAAGTCAGATAAGAGACCATAGTGAAGCTACAGCAACTACTTTTCATATAAAGCAGTGGATATGGAATGAAAACAGGAATTGCCTCATTTTAGAGATCTAAATGCAGATAATTACTACCAACAGTGAAACCTAGAGATAATGAATAAATGCCCTGTCTAGAAAAGCACTGAGTACTTGGCAGATTTTTCTTTGCCTAAAAGCAAGTAATTGGATTTAAAAATTTTATTGTAATCACTAAACCAAAAAGCTGAGAAAGCCAGGAAATGTGGATATGAAGGATGATATAATATTCAAGTCTAAACACTTTTTATTTCCGTTATCAATAATAACAGCCATGAAAGCAATTAGCTGGTGTTTCTGCTCTTCGTATGAAATATTTGTACCCAACAAAATTTCTGTTCTGTCTTCAAGCTACCACAAAGTAAAATAAACAATCCATATTTCTATGGAATAATGAAATAGAGAAAACAATCAACTTCATACAACTTTATATAATGATATGCTTCACCTATATGACCCTGTTCTTTGTGTTAGCATCCTATCTTGAATACAAATCAAGAATATCACTTGGATTTTAATAAGGAAATTAATTAGGAAGAAATGAGAAAGTGAAGGAAAGACAAAAAACTCCATCATATTGCGCATTAGACTTTTTAAACCTGACAATTGCACTATATGATTTTATTTCCATGGTAATACAAAACATCCACTTAGCTGATTGAATCATTTGGCAGAAACAAATTTCATTCCTTAACAAAATAAATATCTTGTATATCACTGCACTACAGTTAACCAAGGTGTTTTTAGCTTCAGGCAGTTTGGATTTTTGTTTGTTTGTTTTTTAACTAAGGACTTGATTAGGAATGACTTTGGAATACAAAAGTAAGAGACTACCGCATTCATACTGGTCACCTTGAAAACTGTGGAGATTACATTTTCAAATTTCATAATTTTAGAATGTTGCTTCAGAATCTGTATATATGTTGCTGATTTCAATGGCCATATTCGTAATCCCCCCCAAAAAGCATTTTTGCTATCCTTTGCTCTTATTTAGAGCAGGACTTTTATTTTTAATGACCTACTGAACATTACTGTCTTAGTTCTAGGATTTTTTATGCTCACATTGCAGTCTCTTCAGTCGACTCTTTTTTTTTTTTTTTAAATGATTGTTGGATTCTCATAAGGAAGTTGAATGAATAACAAATTACATGGAACATATTTCCCCTTGTGTTTCATGGAGAATTAAAATTCGCCTCTTCCCTCAAGAGAAACACGGCTGATATCTCTACTATGTTCCATGATACAGTTTTTTCAATACATGATTTTGGTCATGGCTCACTACCAGCATAATATCTATTCCCATAATGGGGAATGGAATTTAGTCTTTGATTTACATTTTGACTTCTTGAGAATAAATTAAATTATTGTTCCATTCAAAGGGCCAATTCATGGCTTGTGGCCCTCAGGAGGTAAAAAGCTTAAGTAAGAGGCCAACAAAGCATAGTTTTTGTGCCTTTTCTTTGCATAAACATGATTTTCTGTCCATTTATAAGCATCTAACTGTGGTACTGGTTTTTGTTTGCAGAATAATTCGTAGGAAGATTTTCCCCGCTGTGATTGTTTAACTACAAATAAGCTGGACGCTTCATACAAAAAAAGTTTAAGAGTAGAACTAATATCACATGGATTACACACTCTGCCACAAGGTTAAATAGATTCTTTTTTTTTTTTTTAAGTTAAATTAATAATGGTAAAAAGTGCTTAATCAAGTTAAATGTCAAACAGCAATTGGATTCTTAAACAGTAAGAAAATTTTACTTTCATGAAACTTAAACCGAACCAGCTTGATGTTCATTGAAGTGTCAACATTCTTCACCATTGTGAGACTTTAGACTCTGGGAAGACAAAACCAAAGTAGCTGATTAGTTTCTGTAGACTGCATTCACATCTGAACTGGTAACACTGCCACGGATTGGTTACATTCAGCAAAATGCAGTTATCATGAAGCTTTTATTTTAGGTAGTAAACTTTCATAACAAGAATCATGTAGTCATTTTTCTGGATTGATTAGCTCAGTTTTAGTGGATGATTTTTTTTTGTTGTTGTTGTTAGTCTGCTCTTCTCATTCTTCATTAATGAAGCAATAAAGAGGTGTTGAATGACAGAGCTGAAAAACACATTTGTGATAATGCATCATTGTTGGCTGCAGTGAATTACACAGGTATGATTTATCTATTGCTGCCACTTCTTCCACTATTTATATGTCTATTTTCCTGAAGAAAAGCAGACTTATTACTTAAAATAGTCATTTTGTTCTTGAAAGCAATATTTAAACAGTGTCAAATTGAAGTTTGATTATGTTGATTTAAAAAAAAAAAAAAAAGAAAAGGAGTCACTTCCTATTTACATCTGGGACTCAGACTAGGATGATCAGAAAAGCCCTCACACCAGTGGCAAATACAGAAACCACTGCTGCTACTAAATAGTTCCCTTTTTATAGAGTTAAGAATAGAGTCAGAGTTTTCATGGCAATTTCACCCCGAGAGATCATAAACTGTTAATTAGCCATCATGACCCTCTTGCTTCTTTCATAACTATTTCCCAGAACTCAGTTCCCTTCCTAAAATGTTTAACTTCTCTTGGAGCATGACCAAATTAAAACCCTGCAAACAAAGAGCATGTGTGGTTGACTGAATTCAGCTACACAAATAATGTAGAATGGGTAGGACCTCTGTCTGTTATTTAGCGTTCTCTAATTTTTTCAGAAACTATCTATAAATGTAAGTAATGATTAAATACTAATCTTTTTACTGCGCCAAAACACCGAGACCATCATATTCTGGCATCTAGAACTATTGAAGTACTATCATCACTTCCTATTTGAAATTCCATTTTGAGATTAGCATAAGCCACTTCTTTTCCACGTAACACAAAAAAATAATTTAGCATTATTTGAACAGTGTTACAGTCAGTGTTAAAAATCCCTTATGTCTATGCTCTATCTTATTTTAATACTATTTTTTAATTAATTAGCCAAACTTGAAGTTGAGTAACAATATCTTATAAAGTTAGTTTGACATTATTGTCCATTAAAAAGTCATGCCAGTTGTCTCAGAACTATATACTTGTTTATCCGTGTTCATCGAGGAGCAAATTAGATAGCTCATTATTTCCACAGCCATACTGGCTGATTCTAATATTCAGGTAAATCGTACTGTTTACTCTTGCAAAATACTAGGGGAACATCAATCTTCTTCCAGAACTCCAAAACTCTATTGCTCTTGGGCAAAGAAGCATCACAAAAAAAATCCAAACCAAACCAACAACCAAACAAAAAGAACCAACCAACCCACCAACACCACCATGAACATTGTGTTCCAGAGGACTCCTTTAGTGATTCTTTAAATCCCTTGGATACCTGTTATATGCATTTGCTAATAGGAAAAGAACTTAACTTTAGCAGCTACAATTCAGTATCATGAATTAGTAATCAGACTTGAGAAAACTTTGTTACTGCCATAGGCTAACAATATATTTATATATCATGTGCTTCCCCCACATCAGATCAGAAGTCTTCATATTCTATGAACTGTCTCCTATACTACTATCAACAGTTTTATGTTTCACAGCAAAGTAGTAATTAGGATTTTAATTGTTCCAAATACACTTGGAAGTTACATTTTACAGT
The DNA here is from genome assembly GCF_000691845.1 of Merops nubicus. Lineage (NCBI taxonomy): Eukaryota > Metazoa > Chordata > Aves > Coraciiformes > Meropidae > Merops > Merops nubicus. Next base: position 31,204 of record NW_008610186.1, read on the forward strand.
CTAATTCTCCTGAATTTTTCACAGTACCATCTTGCTTATTTAATTACTGTGGAGAATTGACAGAGGAATAAAAAAGCCAACAAATTTATATGAACAACGAGATATGCATTTACAATAATACTAAGAAATCAGGTGTTATAGATGTAACAGAAGCAGGAA
>NW_008610186.1:31393-105760 GCF_000691845.1 Merops nubicus
ACCTAGAACGAGATAAACTGAGTATCATTTTTGGCTTGACAAGCAGTAATCAGATCCACTCTGACTCTTAAACTCAGAGGACTTAAAAATACTGACGAGGCTTCCACAGAAGTCCAAATAACGCTCAAATGCAAGTTAAAAGAAAAAAAAAAAAACCACGCATACCAAAAAAAAACACAAACCAAAAAACAAACCACCAACAGCCTTATTGTATTAATTTCTTATTCACATATGCAAGGAAAACTATGACTTTACAAATAAAGATGTTTTCAAACTGACAGTCTGACTTCTCCATTCACAATTTAAAGTTAGCCTGGGTTTCTTTCCATACTTTCCAAATGTAAAGAAAGCCATTTTACATACCATCCTTTGCTCTATGTAGCACAGCCAACACTGGGGAAGAGCAAGGAAGGATAAGACCATACTACGGTCACCTAAGGACAAACATCCACATCCTCCTCTATAATCAGTGGAGGCAGATGAGCACCTGCAGTGTGCTTCAGTTACCAGAAGATCTGGAGAGCCTCTGAAAGCACCTACCATTCTCTACTGATTTAGCAAATGCTCTTGATTTAGGTGCCACAGTTAGATCCCAAAATTTTAGTAGCTACTGACATAAATGAGCCATTATCAGCCCTAGGCAAGAAGATTCTGACAGTTCTGCTGAATGCTCTGATAGATTTGCAATACAATTTTCTTTAAATTGCACTGATGTTTCTCTAGACCAAAACTTCTGAAATATATATCCCAGTTTAATTATATGCAATGTATAAGGACAGATAATAAATAGAAGTTCAGCTTCTAGTAATGAGAACATCAAAAACTGAAACCAACTCTTACTGTTTTCTGAACACAAATCACAAGTGTACATCTGTCCAAGTCTTTTTGTTTTAGAGAAATAAAAAGCAGGCATGCAAAGTAACTCATTTATCAATGCACGATCATAGATCTGTGAAAGATCTTTGGTCACAAGATTGTTTGTATTAGACTAATCGTTCTGGGCTCAGAATCCAGTCACTCCAAAGGCTGAGTATCTGCACAGTCATATGTAAAATTCAGCTAAATCTGTGAAAATGGAAAACATCCAGGACTGACATCAGAATATGTTCTGCCATGATCTCTCTTCCAAGCAGGAACCAGATTTGGATGCTTTCAGGAAAGAAATTGCACTCCGATATCATTATCCTACCACTCTCTCTCCCAGCAGGTTGAAGACAGTATGCAGAGATTACAGAAAAGTATATTTTATGTTTTATTTCATGACAGCACTTAAGAAACACACTGTAGTTTGACAACAACTACCTGCACCCACCCTGCACAAGATATATTGCACTCACAGTCTGTACTGCTTATGCCTGAAATGGCACTTTGTGACTCAGCTGCAGAACAGAGAAGTAGAAATGTACAAACCCCTTTGGTTTGTTTTTAAACAGAAACAGAAATATTTATGGAAGGGAAACTGAACAAACACATGGAATTGCAACAATCTGGTCTTCATAACCCAAACAGACCCTGACTTATCTCCTGCCATCCTATAGGATCACACCTTGACAAAGCACCCCCCAGCACTAACAGCACAGGGGAAAAGGGTATATCTGTATTACCTTTCACAAGCATCCATCACCCTGTCCGCTGTTGTTGGGACTGTCTGAGTTGATTCAAACTAAGCTGTTAGGAAAAACAAGCAGGAAATGAACCTGATGAAGCTTTGCCAGTTCAGGTAAAAAGAACATTGCAGTATAGCTCCTGGATTATAAGCACAGCCTGTTGAGCTGAAAGGGACCTGTTGCTTAGCATATGCTCCATCCATGTCACACTGCACATAATTTTGTATAAACTTGAATCTATAAAGACTTTGCAAAAAGAGGGAAAGGCATTACAAAAAAAGAGCAGCTTGATTAACTCTCAACCTTCTGTTTTTCTACCACAGCTTTAGTGAGTTATCTAGCAGCCTTCCCAAGCTCAAAGTAGGACAGGGAGACAGGTATCTAGAAAGAACACTGGGTATGATGCGTCCACTGCAAGGGAAGTTAGCAGTCCTCTTGAAAATCTGCTTGGTTTGAGAAGGATTTTGTCTAAGACCTATCCTGTGATGAGAGCACATGAGTTAGTGCTACGAAGTTTTAGAAATTCGTTCTAGTCACATGCTGTCCTCATCCTCTCTCCATCAACGTATTTCACTCATCCTCATGTGCATCATTTTGTCCCTATTTATTTTCTGTTAATTTTCAGAACCATTTTTATCATGAAAACCTGTATTGCATTCTAATAATGTTTAAAAAATGTTCAAATTTTGCAGCACTGAAGAGTGAAACAGTATTTTCTTAGATTTTTCAAAGAGTTGTGTAAAGAATTCAAAATTATTATCCCAGCTATTTCTGTGGCAGTTCACATCCAGGACTGCTGTTTATGTGTGCATGAAAAATGCAAATTTTACACAAACGCAGAGATCTCCACTTTATTTGACTTGGAGAAATCACTAAGCCAAACATTCATTTACTCACAAAATGTAATACAATACCTCACAGCAAGTAAGGTCTCCCTTACCCCTGTCATGCTTCTCAGGGCAAGCAGCTCTTATACACAAAGCTGGCCAAAACCTCTTAGTTTGATGCAGAAGTTTCAAACCTGGTCTTAAAAATCAAACTGAAATTTTAAGAAAGCTTATTGCAGGCCCTCTGCACATGCATAGGAGGATCATAAGGCATAAATAAGATCCTGTCTTCAACTGAGAAAAATCAGTCGGCTCTTCAGATAGACCCCAACACTAGCTGGAAAATCTACCATACAAGGACATACTCAATACTCCAGTTCTCTTTGTGAGTGAGCAACGATCTTTTCATCCCTTCATTCCACATTAATATCCATAGCACCCACTGCTGAAAACAGCCACCGTTGCTCTAAACCTTACTAACAATCAGTAGGGAAATGAGCCCTGTTCAAGGCACACTAAGCTACTTCAACTTACGCTAAAACTCTGGCACCAGACCAGCAGAAACATTTATCTGGATTAAAATACTTTCATTGAAAACATTTATTGCTAGACATAGTGAGAACAAGGGTTGATTTCAGAGACTAAAAAGCTTAAAATCAATGAAACCTCCCGTAGGATGCTCCTTTACGGTACTAGTCTGTTGCAGCAACAGCCTGAGCCATGAGAACTGGCTTGTGTGAGAGCAGATGGTCAGTGAGTGCCCTCCACCAGGGGCTTGGACCAAAACTGTTCTGGGCTGTATGACTGCTTTGAGCTGGTTAGGCTAAGTCATTCCAGCTGAGAGCAAGGTGTGACCCAAAGAGGTAACTGATTTTCTTATATACATGCCTAGGAATAACAAGTTTTATGTAACATTCCAAATGATGCTGCACCTTTCTGTTGCTGTAACTATCGTGTTGCCTGCAGGCCTCCTGCATTGCTTGAAGTGGCACTGGATTTCCCAGTGCCTTGGACAGAAACCCAGAGAAAGTTGTGATACATCAAAAGCAGAGAAATAACATAATGCTTTTACATGACAGCTTTTATTAGAAACCAGATGTTCTGAGAAACATCAGCAACTTACTCAAAATACCTATGCTTTGCAATGGTGAAGTGTTCGCTGAAGAAGCAAAGCAGCCTGTCAGAAATGTCCTCTTCTCTATGCTCCTACTGGAATCCATTAGCAGTCCTCTCTGCTGTAGCACATGACTCCAGGAGCACAAAGCAGTGTGCAGTACCAAGCAATAACGAATTTCTCGACACCACAGATATACCCCATGTATCTAGCCCACCGCTTAAAAGAAACATCATGTAGTTTCTTCTCTTCAGCATTTAAGACACTTTCTAGCTGACTCACCTTTTTCAGGCTATAAAAATTCTAGTCCCACTAGCTCTGCAACAGAGATCATAAAACATATAGGAGAAAAGTAAAACGAAATAAGAATACAGGAAATATATCTCTTCTTCTGAGCTGCACCAAGTCAGGTGCCCAAGAGCATGGCTCGCTGGTAGTAAAGCAACACAATAACCAGAGAGAAATTCTAAATAAGCTTTACTGACCACGGTGAAATAACAGTGTCATAAAAAGAAAAAAAAACTTCTGTTTAGTGGAAGCCTCCCATGGAATTGCCTATTTAAAACTACCAAAGCTGTCTGTATAGCCAACTTATACTTCAAAAAATTACACCAAAAAAAATTAGCTGTAGACTGAAGATCAATAAATGCATGGGCACAGCTGACAACTGAATAAATAATACAGAAAACCTTGGAGGCAAATTTGGAATAAGGCTCAGAATTTCTGTTTTATTGATTATGTGCCTGTAAGATTATGATATGTATCTCAGTGGCAGAGGCAAGTTTTTACAAAAACTAAAGACCCAAAATATGTTTTAAACACAGAAAATAAAGTCTTTTCAATGAACTCAGATCACAGCCATTTAAAACCAATTAGAAATCATTTTAGAAGACTGGTGCAAATATAAACTCAATCTAGAAAGCATAGCATTTCGACCAGTTTACCTATAACTAATGAATACGACAACACAGCCACTGAAAGCCAACTTCTAACAGTTAAAAAAAAGTATGATAGGAAGCTGTGGATTAGGCAGCATTAGAAACATTTTACCAGGAATACAAATTTTGATAGTTGTTCTACCTGTGGATTTTTTAAAAGGTATCGATAGAGAGGGACCTAGCTCACTACAAAGCAGCCAACAAGGGCTCCACACAAGAAATACTTGAGCCCCACTACTCAGGTAGATATCCTATCTCCAAAATTAAATCCTCAGAACCTTGTTCAGGCAGAGTCTCCTGAATTTCTGAGCCCACAGTTGTCACCTCAGTTATGCTCCTTACTGTGACTGTCTTTGAGACCTCCAAGCAGTCCAGCCCCTTCCTCAGCTATGGCCCAATTACACTTACAGATGAGGTTTTCCATGGCTGACCATGCTGTTCAGGACCATCTGCTGAGGAAGCTGGCATGCTCACAGGATCAGAATTTACACAGGACAAGAGTATGAGGGGACTAGCCCACCAAAAAACTTGCACTCACATTCAGTACTGCAGTTCCCACCCTGAAAGTACCTGAACACTTAAGGAAATAAAAAGTAGAATCATAAGAACAGCCAAATAAAAAAAGCTAGCAACTACCATTTAATTGTTCTCAAGAGCAAGAACTACAATCCAGCTTTTAAAGTGTTACTACTGACTGAGACCAGAACAGTTTGGAGTTTTTTTCCCCCTAGATTCAGAATGGATTGAGAAATTTGCATTTGTATTTGCCTGTTTTAGTCTGACTTCAGGAGGACAACATTTCACTCTGTAGCGAGTGGCAAACTTCCTTCCCCTGGAACACCAAATTTGCCTTTAAAATATGAGATGTTTTGGGGGCTTTTTTTGAATGCTGGGAGGAAAAATCCCATCAACAAAATTATTAAATAGGCTGAAACTGTTTCTCACTATCTCAAGAATAATAAGGAGATTCTCTACAAACCCTTGTGGAGATTTAGCGTTGAAGACAGCACAGCTTTGACACACCACAAATTTTCAACATATCATTTAAAAAATCATATTTGGAAAAGGAAACACAATAAAATAACATTATTAAAGTTAGATTCACATGGAAGCTTTCTCCTTCAACAGTTAAACGTGTATTAGCAACCCTAAACTGCAATTGTAATTTATATTTCATATGGTACCTAATGATGTAGTTAAATATCAGCTGCCAGACTCTTGGAAAACACAGTTTTTCTGCCAAGCTTTCCTTTTGTTTTACAGAGATAGGAATAAATATTCTAGAAGGATATAGAGACTGGCTGTTTGATAGTATCTTTTTTCTCAATTGGCCTAAGTATCATCAGACTTCTTTAAATGGCATAACTGATACATACGAAAAAAAAACCCTGCAATTTTGAACAGAAAAGTCAGACAACAGTTGAATTAGTCGTCTTGCTTTTTGTATTGAACTCTGCTGCATAACTTTTTTTTAAAAACAAAACAGATCCAATTTAAATCTTTTCTTACTTTTTTTTTTCTAGTGATATTATTCTTTACTAATTATGTGAATGTACTTGTATATTTAAAAGGTTTAAAATTATAGAAACACCAGACTAATTTGTCATCAAACTATATCTTTTTAGAGACCTAAAAATAAGCTATGGGAACTTTTCCATTCTTATTCTATCTGACAAGAGATAGCAAGATACAGAAGCCACGGAAGAAGAGAATAGGTGGACTCACCGCAGCTATATAAAGACTAGGTTATTAGACTGTCACAAGTGTGATCACAACAAGGGCACTGAAAAGAGGCAAAATCTGATTTAGACTGCTAGGAGATAAATCACAGATGCAATAGTGTGGTTGCATATAACTTTGGTTAGCATATAGTATTATTTTTTCTTTTGCAGATATTTGCTTGTTGATATTACAGCTGCAACTATAATAAAACAGAGCAGCTGAGAGCTATTCTCCTCTGTATCAATCTTCATTTTGTCATGAAGGCTCATATATTCACAAAATCTAAAGTTAAAGGTGCTGTTAGAATGCTCCAATAAAACTAAATCTCTTCTTTATATATCAGAAGCAATTAATTTTTTCTTGCATATGCCTCTGTATTGAATGTGTCTTTATTTGTCCAGAGGGAGGATAGGAGGTGGATAAAGCAGCCTTCCCTTGGATGAAACAACATAGGATGGAAGTCTCCTCACCAGTTCCCCCACAACCAGGCAGCAGTGCACAGCTTTTGATAAGAAACAATGAATAAGTGTTACCAGAGCCCTAATAATGCTGAGGACCTGCCCTGGATAATCTAAGAAACTGTATGGCAATAACTACAGCAGCAGCATACTGGATAAAGAGTTAAACAATGACTTACTATTCTTCATATTTTTCCTGCTGAATCTTGTTATACAATCTACATTCAATTAAACATCAAAGATTTCATTAAATTTACAATGATTAGAAAATTAGCATGAGGAAGATAATTGTAGTAGGTTTTGTAAGTGTGTGTACATGTATTTTGTGTCAATAACAATTATCAGTTAGGGAGGTAGTGAATGCTGCAGTCCACAACCTGTGTACATGTACAGTGAGGTCCTCTAATGGTTTCCCCTTCCTCCCAGGAGCTAACACATCTTTTCATACACTTTCCACTACTTTTGACATCTTCCCTCTTCACTGAAACAGTTGTAAAGCTGTGGAACAGGCTGCCCAGGGAGGTGGTAGAGTCACCTGGAGGTATTTAAAAGACACATAGATGTGGTGCTTCAGGACATGGTTTAGTGGTGACCTGTCCATGCCATATTAACAGCTGGACTTGATCTTAAAGGTCTCTTTCAACCAAAAAATTCTGTGACTTTCCCCCCTTCAGTATGGAACAAGCACACAAGATACATCTTTGTAACAGATTACATTTGATTATCTGGCATCCTTATAATTCATAAATGTTTTCTAAATAACATGCAGGCAGAGATATTTTAATAATAAATGCACCAGCTGTTTGCTATCTTGGGACTCAGCAGAGAAACAGTGAGAAATTATCTATTATCACTCTGTTATAAAATGAATAGGACTTGAGACAAAAATAATAAAGGTACAATTTACGACACACTTTACAAACAAGAAAATGCATTTCAAACCTTTACATAAGAAATCTAGGGAGATAGAAATTCAGAGACATAGTGTTCTTAAAGAGTCAAAGTAGTCTAGCAACAGATGAAGGTCTGCTTTTGACTGTGTGTCTCTAAATGCCATAATGCAAGAGCTCTTGAATTTTTTTACATTCATGATGAGATTATGTCCCAATAGACATGAACATTAGGGACAACACAACCCATCCTGGTGATCCTAAATGCAGACATGTAGTGCGTAAGTCTAGAAACAAGTTTAAAGAAATAATTCTAGCTTCATCTTCCATTCATAATAGAAACTTTGTCTGAAATTTTATTTTCCTTTTCTCAGTTCACAGAAACCAATGACAGCAGCCAAAAAAAGCAAAGTAAGATACTCTTCAGAACTTTCGACTTCTTTCAGATGCTGGGGAAAAAACAGCTATAGTTTCTACAGAGTTTATATTTTCAAATCTCTCACAGAAGGATAAATCCCAGTTTATTGGTAAAGCGACATTGCCAAGAATGGTAGACCTTTTTCTAATAGATTAGACTTGCCTGACATGTTCTGAACTATTTATTCATGCACATACACCACATTTTAGCGATGAAATACACAATTCCAGCTCCTTGAAGTGTTTCAGAAAACATTCTCTACAATATCAGTACCTTCCTGCCTGCTTGAAAGACAAAGATTCATATAAATGGCAATAAATAAATGCAGATCCACATTCACAATGAGAGAGTATCACTTTGTCAGGTTTGTCTACATCACATCACATAATAGTAGTCTGAAGCTTAAGGATTTCCAAGCCAGAGAAGATATCACTATCTTGAAGAGAGTTCAGTTTAAAGCATGGAACAGTATTTTTCCTTTCTTTTGTTGCATATTTGGGAAGGAATTTAGTGTGCATGTGTGAAGGGGCCACTTGGATGGGTGACTGTAACTATACTGTAGCTTTTCAAGTAGGGATGAAGGATTTCTGTAAGTCATCACAACAGGTTAACAGATTCCTTTTGTGTATTCCTCCCTCCCATTTCTTTACATAAGAGGTGCACTTTAAATACAGTCTAAAACAATGGCATTTTTCTCCTGTACAAAGATACCTGCAGAAGAAAGAAATCCACCTAATAATTCTGGTGATTCAGAAATGCCAAGAGGAATACTATTTTCTACATAAAAATTGCAAGAGCAAGTTCCAAACAGTTGTGTAATATTGAAATGGTATTTAGGTAGTCATGGAATCAATACAAAAACGTCTAAGGAATAAATCTCCAAGATTTAACCTCACTTTGAAATCACATGGTTCATATGAAAACACTGTTTGGACTAGAATTTTAATAACCCGCTTCCTCATGATTCTGTGAAAGATGTTCAGTATAGGGAAAAAAAACAAAACAGTATATCCAAAAGGTCCTTAAAAGCCACAGCCTTGAAACAGAAGATATCACCAGTTTTATATGCCTTTCTCCAAAAACAGGAATAGGCAAAGAGAGTGACATGTTGGAAGTCAAACTCACTGCATGAAATGACAATTTATTTTACATAAAACCACCATTAAAAGGTTTTAATTAGCACTAATGATTGTTAGACCGACAGAGAAACAAAAAATATGTTAGAAGATAAAGAAACACAAGTAGAGAAAGTATGATGTTCACTGCAATATGTTCTTTGCTCATTTGACACGTATAGTTCAGTTTTTACTACATTCCATAGCATGACCTGAAGTGTTTTGCAGTACATTTTTTTTAAGGGGTAATCAAGTTCTAGCACCATTATTACAGTAATCTGTACAGTGTCTCTATTAAATTCCCACTAGCAAACATTTAAGATCACTACATTTTGTTTACACGATACTAAATAAAACACTACTAGGGAAAACCTGGTAGATTTAAGACTACCTTCGCCTTGCCCCAAAGCAGCTCAAGTTTGTGGCTTTTTTAGTAGATATTTTCAAAGGCATCACTTTGAGTTGCTAAAGAACACCCAGACTTGGGCCTGAAGAGAGTGAGTAAACAGCAGTATGTGAACCTGTACTCTCTACTTGGGCAATGAGGCTTAAGGCAGACTTTTTGAAACTCAACTATAGCTGTTCTATAGGAAAAGAGGTGTTGTACAAGACAGTTGAGACCATCTAATAGTTTTCTGATGCCAAAAGGATCTTTTCCTTCCTCCCAACCATACTACACTTATTCTGGAGTCAATCCTTTTGCCAAGCCAATTTGATTCATTAAGCAGCAATTTTCTCACTAGACAATTTTCTGCCAATCTAGTCATTATAGTTAGGTCAAGGCAGGTGGATGACAGAGGAAAACTGCATCCTTAGAATTTGGTCAAGACTGAAATATTTTTTTTAAAAAAATATGAAGCCTGAAATTTGAAGTACAAAACACCTGTTGAGGGAGGCACCTGAATATTGCTGTTGACTTGAAAACTTTTCCTTAGATTAGTGAAAGGCTTGCTTGCAAGAATTGTATGTGTGACATATCAGTTACTGTTCTAATTGTGCAAGGACTTGGTCTGCCTTAAAACGCAACGATACAATGCATCATTACCTAAAGTTGTCCTAGAGAACACACATTGGTCCTCAGGGTTTCAAAATGTTGTATAGCAAGTTCACAAACAACAGAAAGGGTTTACAAGTACTGGCAAGCAGAGATAGTTTGCCTTCCCTCTCTTCTTTCTTTAAGCCTGTAAAGACACTGATTCATATCAGTCACATCCTCACCTCTCTTAACAACACAGAGAGGAATAAATCCACTGAGAAAGAAACACATTAGTTTTTTATTATCTTACCCTAACAGTGGATTTAGAGTGTTATAAACCTACTGACATGCATTCTGTTCCCTTTGAATTTAATAACATTACATAATCATAAAACTCATGTCACTGGCAAACATACCAGACCTTAATAAATCATCCAGTGTTTTAAGTGTGTGAGAAGCATATATTTCATCAGTCCTCTTTTCTTCTTTCTCATAGGAAAAGCAAAAACCAACTCAACCAACCAAAAAAGCAAAAGCCCACACATCTCACTCTGGGACTTGTTTAATCAAAGCAAGGAAAGATACAAAGTGGGACATGACCTGATTTATTTTTTTATTTTAACAGAGTTCACATACAGAGAACTAAACTAGAGCTAGAAAATTCAGCTTCTTTAAGATCCAGGGATTATATGGGTCCTTCAAGGGACCAGCTGCTATATACTGATCCCCTAAACACTGCTTACAAACTTCATTAGTCAGAGTCAGGCTGTCCGAGAATACACTTGCTTGGCTATACATAACTATAAAAATTATTCCCTGCTCCACCATATTCATCTTTATTTAATACACACTTTAATACAAACCTATAGAACACAAAGGCACCGTTTAAATATTTATTTCTCTAATCAGCTAGGGGTTGGAGCTGAAAAGTAACTGGAAAAATCTTATTCTGCCAGCCTATAAAAGAAACTTGGATCTTGTAACTATTTTCACCCTGTGTTTTCTGAACCATGCTGAAGCATGTGTGGTTTTTTTAAAGTTTCAGAACTGCTTTGGACCAAGCTAACTCACATACTCATAGAATTCAATAAAAAAATCCTATGGCCAGGAGGAAGAGGTAGACAAACCTTTCCAGTGTTGAACTCTAAAAATGACAATCAAGCTAAGTAAAACAGGGAAGGTAACACACTATTTGGTAAACATTCTCTTATTTTTCTGCCTTAGTCCACCTCCTGGCATATTTCTGCATGTGCCCATTCCTCAGCCTTGGAAGACTTTGCAAAGGCTGAATATGGCCAGTGCCCTTTGGCAGTGTGACCAGATCCTCACAGCCGTTGCCAGAACACCACAGCCCACGCTTACCGTACAAGGAGATGCTGTTTTTCCTGGAGCTCCAGGTCTACCTGTTGTCCTGAGCCAGACATGGTTGTCAGAACAACAACAAAGTAAAGTGACCCTTCTTTCTCCTGTAGAGGTAACAGCTGTGCTAGTAAACCTAAGACTCAAGTGTTTGCATTAATTCAGCAATTAGTTTTAATTAGAGAGATCAGCTCTCATGCACTAAGGTCAACTCAGTGGCAATACAAGAAATTAGTATGCCCAAATGTGGAACGCCCAAAAACCATGCCAATGCATTTAGAATATTTATAATGCATTTCTCTCAAGCTGGAAACTTGTTTGAAGTTTCTACTGAAAAATTTACTCTCACATATCATTTTTTAATTTCCTATTCCTGTACCTTAATGCTAGGATTGAACATGATTTGATTTTTACAGAATTCTATTTTGAATTAAACGTTGGAAAGTACCATTGTGAAGAACCCAAGTAGGCACTGAAGTAGTAAACTGATTTGAAATTCATTCACAAGATCATCTGCAATCCAGGTATTTCCTGCACTACTGGGGAGAAACAGAAAAGCAGTTTGGTATGAAAGGAAATGTAAGAAGAATGGCTTCTGATAGAATCAATTTCCACAGCAGAAAGTTAGGGGTAAGTAGATTAATGCAATTCTCATCTTCAGCTGTGCAATGAGAAGAAAACTATGTGCTGTTTGCAAGAAGCTCAAGGACAAAGTCAGCCACAGAAAATTGTTCTTGAAAACAAGTATTTTATTCCTGCACCTGCAGTACTGGCTTGCCAAATACAAAGACTTGGCCTGCCAGATGTCTTGCCTATTGTGCCAATTTGGTAACCTAGTTACAGTATCAGACATCCACTTGAAAGACAAAGGGAAAGACTGCATTTTCTGAGGAAACAGAACTGATTTTCTTATTAAAAACAGCAGTATTAAGTAACAAGTTCTGACTTTTGAAGAAGTATCAGAAGAAGACAAAAAGCATCAACATGGTAAGTAAGGTTTGCGCTTTCCCAGTGTAGAAGAAAGTTCTGAAAAAGCTGCTTCAAGAATATGTCAGAGAGCTGAATTTTATTTAGAGCTGTAGCACAGGTTACACATGAGAAGAAAGTCAACTACTGGGTATTGTAAGTCAGCATGTAACAAAGACGTTCTGGTGACAATCAACATCAGTCATGAACCACAAATCTGATCCACAGACTGAACTTGTCTACAGATTTAATTCGCCACTCCTCACTTGAGCCCACATCACACATGGTGATGCTAGGTTAACTCCCATGGCCAAGGACTGGGTAGAAATTTTTATGTTAATTAGAGAAAAGTAATTTTTATTATTTATGTTTTTTCTGCTGATGCTCTATTTAACCAGTAGAACCACATACTTGAGTGGACTAAACTCCAGATAAGTAGGTTTGTACCAAAGGTAACCACTATCAAGCAGAAGACAAAGGAATTATTCTTTTTCACTTTAACAAAAATCCTTGTGCAGAGGAAAACTACAGTTCTGTGGAACATAGTGTTGGAAGAGGACTTCAGTCCTGTTAACAGCTTTTCATCTTGATGGTGAAAAGAAATGTAGAAAAGCACTGAAGCTCCAGGAAGAACAGGACCCCCACCCTGTGTAGCTTAAAATATCTTTCCACCCCTGTAAAAATTCTCTGAATTAAGAACTTCACATAACATCAAAATTTTTTTCAGGATTCATAGAAAGCTTTTTTTACAAAAGTCAGGAGTTGTCATCTTTATCCACCTTTAATTCATATTCAGAACAACTCTTACTCAAGTTATCTCTTCACTCTTTACAGTGTTTCTACTCAGCCAACACCACCAAATAAATCCACCCATCAATTTCCCAATAGTGGTAGCAATAGTAACCCAAATTGTTTATTTTTATTATAGAAAAGGTCTAATTATTACAGCTCAAAAAAAATCATTTGATCATTGCCAAGGAATATCTAATTTTCACTGACAGTATAAACCAAGGTAAAAGCTTCACAATTGCTTTGGAACAATTCTGTTAGCTCGGCTAACAGCACTTCCAATTTCAAGTCAAAAGGTTTCTTCAGAAACAATGACAAAGTTGTTTACATTCTAAATGTATTTGAGTTACAAATTAGAAATATGACCACTAATCTGGTCTCTCAGGTTCAGTGTATTTAATCAATGCCGCCTTTATAAGCTCTCCTCCCAGCAGACCAGTTGTTTCAGAACTTATACAGGCTTTAATGAATTACTGAAATGTCAATAACTGTAGGCATTAATTGGTCAGATAGGACCATGCATTTTCACAATGCTCAGACAGTTCCTTATGTAGGTTTCTATTCCAAATATTATATGTTTGCTTTGCTGATGTTAAAACGATGCAGTTGTTTTCCTGTATTCTCAATATTTCATTCACGAGACCTTTTTATGCAGTGAATCTACACCTGACAGCAGGCCCTAAAGCAATCATACACACTAAACAATTACAACTCATAAAAATAAGCAGTGCATAAAATGTAACAGAAGAACATTACCTTACAATACTTGACGCCCTCAGGGGATCCATTTTCTTTTCACAAACACATAGTTCCCTTCGACATTAATGGGAGCTACATGAATAAGGAAAAAAGCAATAGATCCTTTGCCTGAAAAACACATTTGTGCTGAGTGGATATTGGCAGTCTGTTTAGCTCAGGTGATTGGTGGTAGGCCTACCTAGAGATTATTTGCCTGCAGGCTGCTGCTTCATATTCCATAAAGCTGAAAACTACAAGTGTCATTATTGCTCTGAAGATTGCTTGCTGATTTATCGTCTTGATTCATTTCACAATATTCACTTTTAAGGAAGAGCATTAACTGGGGTATCTTCTGGAAAGTGGTCCTCCCGCACCATTGTTTGAACACACTGGTACACTCCAGTGCTAATTATAACAACACAGTTTGTACAGTGTTAATACAATTCCCTGCCACTGGGAAATATGCAGTAAAATTAGAGACAAAATTTTAAGTTCCAGATCTTAATGCAGTTAAATGTAGTTGGATGCAGATCATTAAAAAACAAGTCAAAACTACTTTGTACTCTGCATTTTCCTTCACATTCTATAAAATAATTACACAAGAACAGAGAGAAGTACAACAAAGCAAAAAAAGTATACTGTTAACATCAACTGTTAAAAAAAAATGCAGGAGGATTTATATCTTCATGTGATAAAAAAAAATGATAGAGACCAACAATCACATAATTGCTTCAGTTGGTATACTTATGCACCACAACATTTCGGGTGTGTCTGTTAAAGCTCAGTTTGAATTTCTCTTATGGAATCAAATACAAAAGCTTTGTGAAAGTAAGCCAACAAAACAAAACTAAACTAAACTAAAGTCAGAAACAAGAAATGTGTGGTGGTCTAATAAAGCCTCCCAAAGCTCACTTGCCGCCTCAAAAAAAAAAAAGTTTTTTTCTTCTGCCCTATTCACTCAGCTTCAGCCCTTTTGTCAGCCTTCCTTTTTCTGACTTTTCTCCCATACTTCAGTGTAGTCTCTTCCTTAGTGAACCCTGGAAATCTAAGGTCACTTCCAGTAATCACTGAGTATTCCATACACTCTGCTATTAACCTTGCTAATTAGCACGGAAATTATTGTCTAGCCCTTTCCAGACCACTAACTTTTCCAAAATCCAACCAAATACAGCTTTGTCTAGATTGTATTTTCTTATTAGAAGTTACGCATAATCAGTAACACTTATCCCAGCAAAGTCACAATTTCTGTATACCTTTACAGTGGGACAGGCAGAGGCTACTTAAGATTTCCATGGTCCTAAATTAAGTACTATTTCAGTGAACACAACTGCCTAGTGATGCCCTATATTTTTTCTTGTGTTCATACAACTGTTTTCTTCTGAATGGGAAATCAATTTTGCCCATGTTGCATGACTTGTTTTTGGTTTTGTCATTAATCTTATGAACAAGATACTCAGATGAAGCCATTCTGCCACGTCAGTACATTTGTCTTTTAGAAGACAGACAAAAGCCTTTCCACTTTCCTTTTCCATTCAATTTCTTAACACAGCTAAAAACAACTGCAGATCCCTTCATGAAAACAGGCTGGGTTCTCTGACACAAAGATAGAAAAAGTAATTTTTTTACAATTTTGCATCTACTGTTATAGGGGCAGCACAGAAACCAAAATTATAGGCACATACAGCACTGCCAGAAGATGTGTATCACAGACTAACCCTCTAATTTCACCATCTTCCCTCCAATTTACTCCATGTCAAGACATTAGCAGACATGTAAAATCCATCTGTGTCAGTAGTTCCTATCATACCCTTAAAGAACTGTGGCTTTCTCTGGGCATTCCTACATGCCTACTACAACAGAATTCATTTAAGGCAACAGTGGTGACTCAGCCTAGTTACTATATTCCTTTTTCAGAGGAGACTCCTGCAAAGAAATCCTCTTCTACACATTTCTATTTCTTTCTGCTTTCCACCAGCACAGTAGTAGAGCAGTGGGACCCTGACCCATGACAGTTGTTTCCAGATGTTACCATGAAGCGCCATGTTTGAGATGACCCTTCCAAACCAAACCATTCTATTATTTCATGATAGAATCACACCAAATAGAAAGGAAGAATTTTGCTCTTTTCCCTACTCTGTTTATTTGTTTGTTTTCCCTAAAAGAAGAAAAATATTACAAAATATCTGAAAATCCCCCAATTTTACTGGTCCATAACATTCTTAATTTGTATTTAGGGTCACAGATTTCAAACTGATGACCTGTGAGTTTTGTGACTATCATATTGCAAGTTCAGATACAGCCAAACAGGAACAATATACCACCAGGACGAGAAAGAGTTGCAATCATTTCAGCTGGCATAATCTGCATGCACAGTATTATGCTGTGTGACAAAAAGAAATCAAAACTATATTTATTGATATAGAGGAGTCTGGGAAACCTTGCCAAGAGAGAAAAGGAGAGATGGGTAGAGGACCCTGGATTTGAAGGAACTACATGAGTCCCTAAATAAGAAGGGAGCAATAGAGCATGGTGCTAAGCCACAATAATTTTCTGGTATAATTTTAAGAATACAAAGCCTCCAAACACAATCTATAATGACATAGCAATACTACTGCCATTACAAGATATATCAGTCTATAAAGTCTCTAAAATGCAGTTATTTGGCTAAGTAGTAATTGTTCTTTCAAATGTAATAATATTCCCTACTAGAGGTTTTTCTAATAGAGATATGGCAACAAGAGGCAAAGCTTAATATACTCACAGTGAAGAGAAGGCATTAAGAGAAAATGAACGTCAGAACTGTTTAAAGGTAACATTACCTGCCCATAGATATTTATCAGAGAGATATCAATGCAGTAGAGTTAATTCATCATTAACTGTCTGCCACTTTTATTGCAACCAGAGTAGCCATTGTTAAAGATGTTTATTAACTATTAGTTATCTTCACAAACTCAGAACTGGAAATAAATCCATTGCTTCTAGTGACATTGAGGTAACTGTTCGCCTTTTGAAAGATAACTCTACTTGAAAGATACTCTGGGTGCACACTCTAATGGAAAAAATACTCTGATATTTTAAAATAATAAACCACACAGGGATGACATGCAGTTGCAATCTCAGAATGGAAAGGTATTTTTAGTTTGCAGGTTTTGCTCTGTACATTTTTATATTGTCACCTTGACCTACTCACCCATTGTCAAGCCACCAAGCCACTTCAGTGAGAATTATTTCTGTTATGTACTTCTCTAGCAATCAGAGGAACAGAAAATACACACCATACAGAAGGCCTTATCCCATTCATCAATATAAGATATAAGGCTAAAAAGATTTGTGACATCAGGCAAAATATGTTACAGATTTAAAGTCAGGTTTCTGAAATCCATAAACTAGAATGGTAATTAACATTTACAGATACAGAGACATAAAATACAGAGAAAGGACAATCTTTTAAATGAAAGGAGATAGACAAGCTTCAAAGTGCAACAAAGCAACAGACCTGCTATGTTTATTCACTCTTCACACAAAAATCTGTAGAAACATGTCAAAATAGTAACAGATTTAAGAGTAACATAAACCATCTTGATAATTGCATTTGGCTCTGCACAAGTATTTTGTAGATCTGTAAATCATTTCTTGCAACAGTATACCCCTGCCCGGAGGCTCAGCCTTCCTAAGATCAGCCACAATTCAGCTTTTAAAACATACCTTCCTGAGACAAGACAGACAATGGATGACTTGCACTTGCTAGAGCTCTCTACTGACTTTAATTATGGCCCAGAATTCCTAATGACTCTGAGTACTGCCTACTGAAAAGATGATGATGTATTGATTGCAGACACCAAGGACTTTCATGCTTTCCCCTCTTTCCTTGTGGAAGAGGATGAAAAATGAAACCCTTGTTCTGTATTTCAGTGTCTGTAGCATATGCCTTTACAGAGTAATCCCTTGTGTGCAGAGACATTTTATTAGGCAAGAAACATTCCAGAAGAGAGCAAGAAAAAACATTGAAACTAAGGGGTCATGGTGGAGTAACTTTTATTGGGCACATTCTTTAAGGCACTAAAGCATTTAAGGTTTTAAGAATCTTTCAGTCCTGTCATTATTTACAGAAACTCATTCCCCATGCATTGCAAACCCCAGAACAAGCAACTTTCAAGCCCATGACCCTCTGAGATAAGAAAGTACACATCTGATATCTCCCAGATGCAGATAACCTTTGGTAAATATTCAGGAAGTGTCCTTTGACTCATATGCTGTGATTTTGCTGTACTACTGCAGGAGGCTACATGGAATTGTGTGCTCAGGGATGAGTTAAACCATTTCTCTTGCACATAAATGGGGCTTTCATCCCTTCCTGCCACCAAGTGGGAGCAGAGTTCACAGAGAAAGAAATTACTACAGTGAGAAGATAAGCATTTTCCTCAATGTAAACACCATATCTAACTAGATTCATCTGCACAGGTGCACCACCTTCAATGTTTGTTATCATGTCTATAAGATACATAAAGTGCAATTTTTATAAACAATTCTTTCCACAGATTGGGGTGGGTTGTTTTTTTTTTTAAAAAAAAGCATCGAAAGAGATAAGCTGAAAATAAATAGGAAAGTCACTGCTGATAAAATGTGTAGATAACTGAGCTGTTGGAGAATACTAGATATTGAGAGGGGTGGGCTAGTCATAAAAGCAAACCAGCTTAGCTGGCAAATCAAAACAGAATGAATGAAATTTTAAGAAAGTATACCTTTCTTCAAGCAGTTCAGGTGTCTCACAATCACTGATTCAAAGTTACCCATCTAGGATAAAGGTTCTATGAATATATTACTAGAGCTCAGTGGCTTGATTCACCTTCTTTGACTGTAAAGAGTTCAGCTAATAATAACTTTTGAAACAAACATATATATAGGATAAGCACATCAAATATTTCACCTATTAATCACAAGAAGTTTTTCTTCACATAAGATAACCACAACTGAATATAAAAAGAGAATATAAGACAGACATAGGACAAAATTCTTTTAAAGTGGATCAGAAAAGAATCTTTGCAAAAAAGAAAAAATCCTAACCAAAAATACAGCCAACATTTACTCTTTGTGTTCTATACTTTCAACAACTTGCTATTAAGAGTCTTAGAGAAATGTCAACCTTGTGTCTTGATGCACTTACACTTTCCTGTATATTTCATTTTTCCTCAGTGATTGTAACTTTAAATAAAGCTTCTTTCAAAAAAAATATTACAGATCTCAGAAGAGTTGTACGATCCTCTATACAAGAATAGTAGAGAGAACCCTGTAAAAGCAGTTTACTAGGTGCTGGGGCTTCAATCCATTATCAAAACAGGCAGATATGGAAGGTGTGTTTAAATCTAAAATTATAAAGAATCATTACACTAAGTAAGGGGAAATCAAGTGAATAACATGCTTCACAGCCTGTTCCCAGAGGGTCTCTTTTGCCAGTGGCAACACCAATCATAGAATGGTTTGTGTTTGAAAGGACCTTAAATATCATTAGTTCCAATCCCTTACCATGGGCTACTACCACTAGACCAGGGAAAAGTCCCATTTGACCTGGGCTTGAACACCTCCAGTGATGGAGCATCCACAACTTCCTTGGACAACATTTCCAGTGCCTCACCACCCTCATACTGAAGAACTTTGTCCTTGTATCTAATCTAAATCTACCTTCTTCCAGTTTGAAGCCACTGCCCTTTGCCCTATCACTACAAGCTCAGTGAACTATTCTGGTGGCAGCTACATCCGTACCACCATTTTCCCCTGTAGCTTTTCCCCTTAAGATGTGACAAGTACCCATGTAGTCACACAACACAGATGGAGCACTGACATTTGGGGAGGTCTGTGAAAAGCAAAACCAAACTGTTCTGTCAGCAATCGTCAGCTCAAATCTGCTTCCTTGTTTGGGAAACCACAGGATGCAAGACACACACCTCAACTTGATAAACTCTCAACCTGTGGCAAGGCCAGACCTACCGCACTGGTCAGATTTGACCCTAATGTGTGTATTCAGGTCCTTCAGACACAATCTACCACAGAAACCAAAGCATGTGGATCACTCCTACCTTCTGTTCTTGTTTGTCCAGACTGTCTAGCAAGTCAGGCATTACCCACGCAGAGTTGGAGATTCTTAGACAGGTCATGTCACTTATAGAAGTGTGACAACATGGGGGTTGTCCCACAGCCTTCTTTACCCATTGGTTTCTATTTACAAGGTGTCTTGCAGTACGTTTCACTGTGGCTTTCCTCTCACACCGCTGGCAGCATTCTACTGAAAACACATCTCTGCTCTGTGCACTCTCACATTACCCTTGGGCTCACTCTTCACTTTTATGGATAGGAAAAAGAAAGGAAGATGACAAGGAATAACAACAGCCCATCATGGCAGCCTTACAAGTGTGTAAAGCTTTCTGACAACATGATTGTCATTAATGCACTACAAATCCTAATTAAAGTGCAAATGCATGCCTTGTCTCTTCTTGCTTCCTCTGAAAGCAGTGACCATTTTCAAGTGCTGTCAAACATAGCACAATTTAAAGGTCAGAAAGTTGACAAAAAATGTGATCAATTAGCTGCTGTCAAGTAAAAATGATGGTCTGAGGGATTATACTACTAGAAGCTCGCTGTATTCATAGAAAAATAAAACTATATCAAATGTCAAAGACTTGATATCTACATATTCCTTTTTTTCAGATGTGATGGTTCAGAATAGACAAGGTCCTCTGTTGTTGTACTAGCTCTGTAATCAAACTGTCCTTTTCCTGGATGTTGAATGATTATTAATGCTTTCTTCTAACTCAAAAGGAGAAACAAAATTTGGCAGATTGCACTGGTACAGATATGTTTACATACCAGGCAAACTGAGGATGTAAATTGAAGTGATGAAAGTTGCTTGGCACTGTTGAACTTGGTTCAAAGACAGTTTTGTCAGTCAGCTCCTGCTCAGAGGAAGCTTCACCCCCACAACGTAAGTACAGGAGTGGAGAGAGTCTTCTTTCTGAATATTCTTCCATACATAGGACTTGCCTGTATACATGGTTCTACAGGCCTTGAGTTTCATAAAGCTCCCTACACAAGTATGTAATAAATAACACATTTACAAAGTACTTTGAGCTCTTCAGATAAAAAGCAATGCAACTAGAAGATATTACTTGTGCAACATATTGTCAAACTCAACCTGAACTTTCACTTTCAGAAAACATTTGCAACCAAAACATTAATCAACATCTAAGATTAAATAACACTCTAGTTATCTACTGTGAGACAGATAAATATCTACACATGGAATTTAAAAAGGGAAGCAGACAATAACTATTGCATTTTTTTTAATGCTACTTATAAGAGTCTAAAGACATCATAAAGTATACCTGATTTATACAATAACCTCTATAATTCAAGACAAAAAAAAAGAAAGGATCTCATCCAGACTCGTTTAAATACAGGTGATGTGTAATAACGGTTACAGTCCCACTTCAACTGCTGTTACTTTCCAACATATTAATTAGCTTCTTTAAAAAAAAAAAAAAGTAAAGGATCTTTGATTGGCAAGATCATTTGCCACGTCGAGAACATGCTCCAGCACAAGAGAGAAGTATCACCCAAAAAGCTAACATTATAGTGTTTTAACACTGCAAAAAATATTAAAGATTCTGCCCTGCTTTTCACTAGATAACATGACAAATAGGTTTTATTAGCAGTATTACTATTTTTATTTACCAAAAGTAAGTCTCCAGATAGCTGCATTGATCCTGCTGCACTTGAGGCCATTTTATCTTAAGAAAACTCGTGTATAGAAAATGTCTAAAAAAAAAAACCCAACAGCAGCAAAGGGCATCTTGGGGAGATTAAATGAGATTTTTCTTTTCAATGCAAGTTTAGCATTCCCACAAAACAGATCAATAGTACTTGTTTCTCCCAGATACATTGAAGAGCATCCTACACTTGAACCCATGCAAGCAGACGAATCACCCCTGGCTCTTCCAGCTTTCTTCTTACCATGACGCAGCAGGGGATTGACCATCCAGGTGGCAGAAGTGTCAGAGATAAGACAAGTACCTGTACCATCCCATTAATTTCCAGTCTTGGTCAAAAAGGACTTTTTTTTCTGAAGAAAAGAATACTATGCAGTTCAATCTAAAAATCATGTTTAAAGACATGCAAACACCTGTGGACAAATAAAAATCTTGTACTTCAGTGCTGGCAGCATTCTCTGACCATAAGTAGAAGAGAGCTCTGAAAGGGCTTTTAACTCTTTGCAAAATTAAAATACTAATTTAGTAAGGGTAGAAAAATCTGGCACTATTCAACAATGAAATTGTTCTGTTCTCAATCCATTCGTTTAATGTCTTCATACTTCTAAATTTCCTTTAATGTTTATCATTCTTATTTTCCCATTTCACTTTATTCTTTCTACCATGAATACTTTGTCAGGACAAGATGTGGGAATTAATAGCTTGTGGGAATTAATTCTCTTTCCTTTTCTTTAGTTGTAAACATAGGCTGCTTGAGTTTATAACCAAAGCTGACCAAAATTATAGAAGACCTCGGCCATTTGATATCTCTTCTTGTTTCTTAAAGTAGATCCTCTCATATTTCTATATTCCATCATAAAACATAGCCATGAGAACAGCAGGTAAAGAAGACTAAGGTTAAAGTTACCCACAAATATACATTCCTGTTTGAATGCAGAGCTGGAAATATAGCACAGCAGAGAGGAAACAGTCCAGGAGGTTCCTGGAGTGTGTGAAAGAAAACTTCCAGACTCAGCTGGTGAGGGAGCCCACCAGGGGAGGTGCCTTGCTGGACTTGTCATTTACAAAACAGAGAACGACTGGTGGGTGATGTGGTGGTCAGAGGTTGTCTTGTGCTCCATGGCCATGAAACAATAGAGTTCTCAATACTTGGCCAAGTAAGGAGGAGGGGCAGCAAATCTATTACCACAGACTTCCAAAGGGCATACTTCAACCTATTTAGAATACTGGTTGAGAAAGTCCCTTGGGATACAGTCCTAGAGGGTAAAGGGCTCCAGGAAGGCTGGACTTGCTTCAGGAAGATACTCTCAGGGGCACTGGAATGTGATACCCAGGAAGGTGGTGGAGTCATCATCCCTGGAAGTGTTCAAAAAACGAGTAGATGTAGCACTTGAAGCTGTAGTCTAGTGGTTAGGGAGATGTTGGGAGCAAAGTTGGACTTGGTGATCCTAGAGGTCCTTTTCAACCATAGTGATTCTATGATTCTGGGCAATTGGTACACAGTAGAAAAGCCTTTTTGTTATTGTTTTATTTTTTGAAAACAGAGAACATATTCTAAAGTGGATTTACTGTACTTGAGCTCTTCCACCCACACATCTCCCTCCCCTCCACCTCCGCCCCGCCTTGCCCTTGGTTTTCATTTTCATGCTTTATTAATACAAACTGTGTGAAATGTTTGTTGTTTTGGTTTTTTTCTCCTCCCATACATATTGCTATACACATCTCCTAAAAAAATCCAAACAAACAACTAAACAAACAACATCAAAATAATAGATAGCATAAACATGAGCTTAAATTAAAATAGTAAACACAACAAAAAAATTCAGAAGCCTCAGATGATGCTGGTAGCTTCCATCTTCCAGCTGCCCAAGAGGTCATATTTTAACAAGCTATATCCTACCTGGTGAAGATGAAGATTTCCTCATCATGACTCAGAATTGCCAGAAGAGTTTTAACATTTGACATAGGTGATCACATAAGATGTGAAAGCATAGCCAAAGCGTGTTCAAAGGCTATCACATGGCAGGTGAAGCCTGATTCTGAAGGATGCATGCTGGCAGGGAATGAGCACATTCTGGCTTCACTGTCATAACCCACAAACAGTGCTATGCTGTTAACTCAGCCTGCCCACTGATTGCAAAATCTCCTTAAGCTAAATATAATTTCTTCATCCAAACCACACAGCAAGTGCAGTGAGAGAAATCAAGTGAGTGAAAACAAATAACAGCTGAATTTATAGCTGTTTTTTAATAAAGATAGCTTAAACTCACTGCTAAGAGGCTTTGCACTGTCAGTGAAAAGCACAAAACCAACCACACATAACAGATTTAATTTAAAACTATCCACGCCCTCTTAGCATCCCATACATGTCCATACATCTTTATTCCCAATTCGGTGACATTTTCAGAGACATCTAAAATGGCATAAAATGCTGTTAGATTAAAACATCTTCCTTCAGCCCCCACCATTTGTGCTGAAATGGCTACCCTCATTTCAGTTCATATGCAGCATTAATTGCAGTTGTAATGGCAGAGGTCAATATTGATCCATTAACCCATCTACCCTGCAAGACTTCTCAAGCTTATTCTCATTCATAAAGACTACTGAATATTGACAAGTGAAAACAGGGTCAAGGACTATGCCTCTGATGTTCAGTGCAATATTACCTCACCACAGGCATTTCAATAAGTTTTTGGACTGGGCAGCAGAACTAGTCTAGAAGAGATCCAAAATTGTAGAACTTCTTAGATTTTGCTAATTAGACACTAATTGTCAAGTGTTGGCAGTGTTTGGAAATGTAACTGAGTCAATTGGTAGTAAAAAGATAAATAGACTTGTTTAAACAAGAACGTAATAATTTCCCAAATATGCACTCTTTGTCTTAGTATGGGAAGAAGAATATCAAGTCTGTGCTCAATGTTCCCCTTATTTCAAGTTAAGGCTGAACCAAGAGGGCATGCAGTTCTTGACACCTCAGGAGAAAAGGCTTTGCTGCAGCAACAACAAGGAACCTACTGAGCCAGAAGACAGCAGAAGCCTTTGAAAGAGGCAGCTCTTCCTGAACCCAGCTCCCACCAACTTCCCGCCCCCTCCCTCAAACCCAAACCCCAACAAATCCATGCCTCCACAGGATCCTGGCTGCCACTGGTGCAAAAGCAGCAGCTGCAGCTCTTGATGCCACATCACATCATTTGGATCAGGGCTCTGATCCAAACCTCAGAGGCACACTACAGCTCTCACAGTTTGAAGTTCACTTGGTATTTGAAGTTTTCCACTTGGCTAACAGATTTGCTCAGGTTTGGCTGCGGGGCAGTTGCATGCACCTTTTCACTGAATAAAAAAATGCAAAGCATAAAATTGCTTGCCTGAGTCTTGCTGTTTGATTGTAACAGAAGTGCACTATCACATGTATGAGACTATAAAATAAAATGCTCAGGATGGCCAAACATGACAAAGTATAAACACACTTTCTAAGTTAAGGCAATTCAGATAATAAAAGCATATATCTAATTCTTGACTAAAAATCCTAGAAGTTTCAGACCAATTCAGTCTACTCGTGAACTTTGAGACTTCTCACAGAACTTTCAGGGTAGAGCAGGCACGAGCTATCAGCATTTCTCAGTCTGGAAAGGATGACCTGTTTGTGGCTAGAGGAGAGTCAGAGTGGTTGGGATGAGTTGAAGATGCCTTCTGCTAGCACACATTTCCTTTGAGCATGCTTCTTAGAGGGCCTATACTGCAAATAATTTTCTTGTTGATCTGCAGCCAAGAGCCCTTGTATCCTATTTCGTACCAAGAAGTTCTAGGAAAACAGCAGTGAATAAAGCACAAAGTTTGATCATTAAATGCTGATGTAATAATGTAAAGACATTTGATATAATCCTAACAATTACATGCACATTATTAGGAAGATAGTGATACTGAAACCTTTCACCGCTCCTACTGCTTTACTTTGTGTACTGCTATTTTCTAACAATTAAAAAGTAGTCAGTTTTCACCAGTTAATCCAAGTCACGTCAGTTACATGGAACTGTCTGTACTTATGTCATTCTCTTGCCTTTATAAACCAGAGTACACATTTTCACACACCTTTCCAGAGATGAAAGCTTCTGAGGCCAGCGCACTGACTCACTGACTAGCACCTATAGGGGTCCTTCAGAAGTGAACAGTCAATCATCATGCACACGGTGTGACAAATTATCTGGTTTATCATTCAATACAACACTTCAGGTATTTACATCAATGATTCTTCCTTACATATGACACAATGACTATCAAGAGCCAAAACCTGAAATGTTTTGTGGAGGTCAAAGGTAAAACACTTCCCAGGAGACATGGGAAGCATTTATCCTGGAATCTGAACCAGTTCACTATCTCCATGTATTTCTAGATCAAAGCCCCAGCTGAAAACCAAACTGTTCTATATTCATAGAGTATTTATTCCTGTCATTTGGAACACCTCAAAGTGACCTGCTTGCCAGAAGAAGGAAAATGCTCCTTACATCAGATGAAATGTGTCAGAAGTAGGTCCCTCTAAATGGGCTTTTATTTGAGAAGTACATAACTCAAACAATTCAACACCACCTCATAGAGATTAGTGCCTTGGTATACATTCCATACATAGCCACCAGCTTGAACATTAGCAAGTATCAAAGACTTTTAAAAGATTAAATGCTGTCATGGTTTAGGCCCACACAACTGACAACTAAATGCAATGCAGCCACTCGCTCACCGCTACCTGTCCCCAGTGGGGTGGGGAGGAGAAAGCACTGAGTCGTGAGCACTGTGAGTGGTGGGGTGGCCCCTCTCTTTAAGGTGTTTAATATCGACTACCCATTTGGGTTTAAAGCAGGTTTTTTGTCTGGGATGTTTTGGATTTTTTTTAAATAGATTTTCCTGGTTTAAAAAAAAATAGAGGTAGGAACACAGGAATAATTCAGGCACAGATAAAATGGGATCTAAAAATCTTTCTTGTTCAGAGCCTTGCAGAGTGTTGACAGGAGGGAAGGAAAATGCGTGGAATTTTTAAACTCTTACTTAAGCCAGGACACTAATAACATGTGGCTGCAATAGAAGAAAGAGGAAAAGGTGGCTTATATCTGCACAAATTCCCTTTCTTGTACCTTTCAGTGAAGCATGTTCTCCTGCTATCAACAGCAGCCCAAAACATATGTGCAGTTGTCATAGAAGGAAAAATAAGATATTGGAGTAGATTGAACATATTGAGCAAATCCCCTGAGTTTTTAATTCCCCATCATTCTTATCTCTCCAGATGCTACTTGGGATTTTACAAAATTAAGTTACATAAAAATGCTTTCATTCCTATGAAACAGGAATTTCACTTCATCCTATGCAGATAACCTAATAGCTGTACAGATTACTGTACCACATGTTGCATAGAGAACCACTTAAAAAAAATGTCTTCTTAACTAAAAGAAGGAAAAAAGTACATTTACATTTGCAATAGATTTGCATCTGCTGCTTTAGCAAAGGAAGTGTCACTGTCAGAAATGGAACTTAAATAGAATATCTTGTTATACGATATGTATCATACCCATTTAAAACAGAAAAAACTTAATGAAACCGAGACTGAAAAATTCATTATTAATTGAAAAGGAGCAACATGATCAGATGTATAAAGATAATCTTGATGTGAATGC
The DNA here is from genome assembly GCF_000691845.1 of Merops nubicus. Classification (NCBI taxonomy): domain Eukaryota; kingdom Metazoa; phylum Chordata; class Aves; order Coraciiformes; family Meropidae; genus Merops; species Merops nubicus. Next base: position 58,731 of record NW_008610186.1, read on the forward strand.
TGTTATCTTCTATGGATAATTTAAATTTAATTCCTTTCATAGAAGACCCATTAAGCAGGTGTAACAAAAACCATAATTAATCTGAAAACAAGAATGCAACATTAAGTTTCCCAGCATCTCAAATTTACTAATGAAGGAAACATTTCCTGCACTCTTTCATCAGAAGAGAAATCTAATAAGGTTTTATTAAAATGTACAGTAACAGAGCAGATAGGTTTAAAGTACAACCACTGTACAGTGTAATGAGGTTTTGTCTCATAAAAATTCTTAGATTTTCATTAAAGAGATCAATGAACCCCAAACAAAATTAGTTTAGCAAAAAACACACATGCAAGTCCTGCAGAATACCATTTAACTGAAAATGTAGTTTGTAAGGTTCCGTATGAACCAGGGCATCCTTCGCAGAGGAATGTAAATGAAGGAAACACCATGGTAACAGACTAATAAGACTAACAAACTTGAGGTCATTCACGAAGGACTAAAGGGCAGCTCTGAAGTTAGAAATAAACTCTGAGTGAAACACATCTGAGCAATCTCAGCAAAGAGAGAGAAATGTGGAGTGTGAGGAAAGGCAGCACATTGCAGAGCCATGGCATCACCAGAAGGTGCCATGGAGGGTGATGGAAGGAGGGTATTGCTTCCACATAGGGATGTCCTGCACAGAGCCCAGTTACATGAGCAGGTCTTAGGCAGATGTATCTATTTTAAAACAGCTATACAGAGCTGTATTGCTCCATAACAAAATATATAGCTCATATCATAAGGATATATACTAAAAAATGAATCAAGTCTAGGACTTGGAAATGTTTGTATTTTCCTTCCAGCTGCAATGATATATAAAAATTGTCTTCAAAATTTCCTAGGAAATAAACATGAATGCAATAAATATTACTAGGCAAGTCATAACTGTCATGTGTAACAACTAGGAGTCCTTTGTAGATTCAAAATATGCTTTCATCTCAAGACACATTGCAAATTTCTGAGGATGGTAAATACCCCTCTTACTCTTCTCACTAAAGGAACCTCAGCTATCCTCAGGCTGTTTTCCCCACTCCAGAAGGATCTGGTAATAACACCGAGAGCTATTGTTTAGCTTCTGTTGGACTCTTTGGAACTAAGGAGCACAGAATATATATAGATACATACACATGGAGAAATATAGGTTTTAGATTCCTTTGGGTCTTCACTGAGCTCGGTTTATCTGTTAACTTGATTTTCATTTAATGGTCCAGCTGATAAAAATATAGCTTTCTATATACCTTGCTAGGGTATCTCCCACTCCCCCACAGTAAAATAAATATTGTGTGTTAAAATTTGGGTCAGTTTTTTGTTCTGGTTTCATTTGTAGAGAATTGTAGGCCAGCCATGGTCTTCAGGCCAATAGCAGTTAGGAGTAAGCCAGGTCAGCTGATCTGAGCTGGCTCACAGGAGGGTCCCAGACCAGAAACATCATGCTCATTACAAAGGTGGAAGTTTGCTGAAGGCAGAGGGATGGCTTTCTGCTTGAGCTCCTGCTACTCTTCTTCCTTCTGCTGCTCCCAAGGACTGCCTTCTCATTTATTGTGACCACCAAAGCTTTGCTGGGCTGAATATAATCTTGCACACTTTATATTGGTATTAGCATTAGTTTTACTGTTTCATTAAATCCACTCTCATTTCAGCCCACAGGTCTCCCCTCCTTTTCCTGTTTCTCCTTTTCTGCTGTGGAGGGGTCATTGGGTGATTGAGCAACTGCTAGAGTTTAGCCCCAGATACACGCTAAATGTGGACAGATTATTTGGTTTCTAATGTTTATTTGGGGTCTGACTTAAATAGCTCACCTGGGAGAATTACAGACCTTTAATATGAGAGTCTCAAAGGATTGAAATTTGCAACAATTCAGCCAAACCTGTTAAAGAATTCATTATAATGGTAATATAGGTATGATGGTTGCTGGGTATAGTCCTTTGGTATTTGTTTCTACAGTTCGAAGCTGTGAGTGGCTTTACTGATATTGGGTTTTGGTTTTGTGCAGTTTACTGTTTCTGGGCATTGGGCTAGAGGTGCTGCTCTGAGAGGTTGTTTGGTGTTTGGTTAGGGTATTATAAATTCGTTTGTAATGATAAGGATTTCCAATTTCTGTGGAGTGATAGTGAGCAAAGAGTATTTGGTATATCCTTGAGATGCTTCCACCACCTTGATCATATTGTTAGGCCTTTCTAATGTTTTTCAGTACTTGGTCACACTTAGACTGAAACATTGGTATAGAGGTGGAAACTGTGTAGCTGCAATGGGCCCTGAAGCTATCTCAGCCCCCATAAGAAATGTTGCAGAGACTCTGGTGATTGGTGCCAGTATCAGTTGCCCCTGTAGAGAAGAAGAAATACACAAGAGAAGCAGGACCTGCAGGGACATTACAGGCAGAAGAATCAGGAAAAAAAAAAATAATCTGAGAAGCAAATAAAACTTCTGAAACCCAAATATTCCTGAAGAAACTAGCTAAATATATGCCCAGTCTGAGGCAGACAAGTTTAGGTTTTCACCAAGCAGCAACAAGAGAACATTGACCTTTCAGCTGTATCCCGCTTCTATCCGCAGTAGCCTCTTTTTCAAAACTATGGGCAACAGTTTTTAAAAGTTGCAACAAAACCCCAAATGTTTTTAGAGGTTACTGTCATATTCTGCAGAGTAGTCAAAAACTTGTTGATATTCTCAGTCTTGGTACATATTATCTAGACTAATAAAAAGTGAGACAAATAGCTTTGAATACTCCTACAGTTATCAGTAATATTTATGCGCAGACTCATCCACAGGATTTGGAAGGGACCTCTGGGGATCATCTAGTCCAACCCTCCTACTAAAGCCTGTTCATCTAGAGCAAGTTGACCAGGCCTGCATCCATGTGGGCTATGAAAGTCTCCTCAGAAGGAGACTCCACAGCCTCTCTGGGCAGCATGTTTCAGTGCTCCATCACCCTCAAAGTAAAGAAGTTTTTCCTCATGTTCAGATGGATCTTCTTGTGTTCTAGTTTGTGCCTGCTGTCCCTTGCCCTATCACTGGGCACCACTGACAAAAGACTGGCCCCATCCTCTTTGTGCCCATCCCTGAGATATTTATAAACATTGATAAGATATCCAGGATATGGGATTTTGAGGCTACTTTCAGCTATCTGCGAAAAGCCTCATCAGCTTCCTCTTCCTGATCAGGTGATCTACAGTAAACACCTACAACAGTGTCACCTATATTAGCTTCTTACCCATAAGCTTTCAATGCATTCTTTATCTCTCCTAGGCAGAGCTCTCTCACACAAAGAGGAGCTCCACCACATCGCCTTGCTAGTCTGTCTTTCCTAAAAAGTATGTAGTAATTCACAACAGTGTTCCACTCATGTGAGCTATCCCATCATGCAATTGCAATGAGATTGAGGCTCTGTGAATACACCCAGGTCTCAAGCCTTCCTCTTTATTCCCCATACTGTGTGCATTGGTGCAGAAGCATTTCAGAGAGGTTAATAGAGCATGCAGGTTTTCCTGGAGTGGTGCAAGAGGATCCACCACAGCCATACACACCCTCCATGTGGTTTGCCTTCTGGCTTTCATCTTGGAAGGCAGCTAAGGAACATTATTTGCTGCTCTGGTTGGCCTGGCTTATTCCCCTGCTAGGTGCAATGACATGTTCATTGCCATTTGGACCCTGCCCTTTAAATCCTTCAGTTTAAAGCCCATCCCACCAAGTTAGCTAGCCTGCTGCCAAAGACTCCCTTGCTTCTTCTGGACAGGTGAATTACTTCCATAAGAGGGTATAGTCAAATTAGCTTCCTTCTGATCATAGCAAGAAGAGACATGTACACATAGTTACATAATACAGTAGGAGCTGGCATCCATGACAGATAACAGTACTTAAAAAAAACATTATTCCTATTCAAACTGCTCACATAAAGTTTATGTGGATAGTTTAAGAGATAACTGATATACTGTGCAAAAAAGTTTCCAACTAGGGGATTGCAAACATGAGGCATGGGAAGAGCTGTTCTCAGGGTTCTGGCCTCAGTGGTATGCAACAAGTGCCTGGCTGGCATTCATCAGGCAGATCTCGGCAGAGATGAATTTGCAGTCTCATCCTTGAAGACTATACTCAAAGGATTGTATAAAGTCCCTGAGTTATACCAGGCCTGCTCCAGCTGGACGCGTTCCATTAAGCCACTTTGTTGGCCTACTGCACTCTCTGGATAAAATAAAGCGTTTGGTTGGCCCCAATCCCTCAGTCATAAAGAGACAGAAAAAGCAGCCATAGTCACCTGCTCCTGCCTCTCTACAGACCAGGCAGCCATCTGGAACGATCCACTGCCAAGTGGGGCAGGAGACACAGGGGGAACCAAGGCTGGGGGCTTCAGTAGGCCACTGGACAGAAAGAAGTGGAAAGAGAGAAAGCCAGAGACACTACACTGTGAAGAGACTGGAAAACTAAAGAAAAATGCAGGTAAAGAAAACAGTCTTACCCTGGGATAATACATTCAGCAATGTTCTCTTCCCATGCAGCCCCAGCTCACAGCCATACAATCTGCTAGTCAGTCATCCACTGCCTGGCAAAGGGAGTTTGCAGCAGCAAGTTAGGTACTCAACAACATTAACTGCCTGCTACTAAATGGTTTTCAACAGTAAGGCAGAGCTGAGGGGGCCACTGTTGTCCATAAAGACCTATGGAAAGGGGACAACCAGCAGGGGAAAAGAACCCAAAATAGATTCAAGGTGGGAAAGTTTAATCAGGGAGCAAGTAATGACAGAGAATTTCAACCATCAGAATAGTGAAGACATGGCAAGATGTGCATGTCATCAGGCAGCACGAACTTCTACACATTACTGGATCAACAGCTGCTTACAAGAGCAGGTGACTGTATTTCAGGATTTGGAAGATCCCTTCCAGTCCTCCCTTCCTGTGAGAGAGGCAGGAGGAAACCTGCCTTCCCCCAGATCAATAGCACCCTCACTGTCTGCAAGAAAACTAGATTTCTACAGGGATTTTCAAATTAGGTGCTTAAAGTATTCATTTTTAGAGACTTTTTATTCACCAAAAAATTATTATTTTTTTTTTTTAGAAAAACAGATCAGTTTAAAAACAAGACAATCCCACGCTTGGGAAAACTGCTTGTTGTACAACCTGTAATTGATGTAAGTTTTACAATTATCTTATTTTTTGCTGCACAAGATTAAACTGAATGCCAAAAATATTAGCCTTGGGCTTCCTCAAACAGCATAATACTTCCATATTAAAGAGTATATTGTATTTTAAACCATCAATTAAATTGTTTGTTAAAAGACTGTATTTTTCCTAGAATTTTCAAAGCCTAAATGTATCTTTAATTCATTCAAATGAAAAAGTGTAGATCTTTCTTAGCTGTATAAGCATAAATGAAATTAATTTAGATTTTCTTACAGCATGTTCCTCTGCAGCAATATATGCCACTGTACAATGAAAACAAGAATATTTCCATAATTATAGTGATTTTGCTACAGATGAGTATGTCCAGTTTAACACAGCAACATTCAATTGTACAGCCAATATAAAAAAAAAAAATAAGAAGAAAAAGCTTGTTACAGATGAACACATTTAAGAGTTTAGAACAACATGCTAAATGATCACTAATATAACAGGTACTCTGCTTATTCTACTGGTTAAGAACACAAGCAGCTGTTAATCCAACTCTGAAGCTAGATTCTATTATGTTTTAGTATTAAATCATGGGAGAACATGAGAAAAAAGGAAGTAGGACACAGAGTTATTATGTACAATGGTTTAGGAAGCAGAGTTACATATATTTTCTATGGTGTTGCAAGATGCATTATTCCACTCTTTGGTACACGGAGTAGCAGTATAAAGCAGTCAGGAGATTGATACAGTTTGATATATTCCCCAAATATTGTAATAATATGTACTCTACCACTTTTCAAAAATGAAAAATAAAATTAAAAAAAACAAAAACAAAAAAAAAAAAAAAAAACCAACCACCCACACCTTAGAGGGTTATGGGTGTCTGCTCACAAAGATTCAGAACTTCAGAAGCTTTAAGTCCGTGTTATTTTGCTCTCCAGTCCACTCAAATCTAGGATCAAATATAGATTAACACTAAAAATCAGGCAAGTTTTTTCCCCCCCATTAACCTCTCCTTACTGTTAAGTATCCCCCACCACCCAACATATAATCTCCCACTACAGTCATTAAGGCCTATCTAGGAATGCGTACCACATATCTGATTTTTTTGAGACCCGCAGAATGATGATTCACATTGTAAGAGCTCACTCAGATTTCCTCCCCCTGCCAAGCCAAGTAAGTAAATGGAGATTGATTTGATCTGAACAGCACAGGACACACGATGCAGCTGCCAGGTCTGGCTTCACATGCAGGGGCTGATGACACCTAGAGCAGCTGGGCATCCAGAGCACCCTCAGGCACCTTCCAGTGAGCCCACTCCACGGCTCAGGCAGCACCCATGGCTTTGCTGCAGGGTGGGCTCCACACTTAGCTCACAGCACCCAGGCAGGCTCCAGCAGTCACTGACCAGCCCACACCCCCTGCCTACCTGGGGAGAAGTCCTGAGTAGTGGCACCTTCATCCTTCCCACAGGCTGGCAGGAGGTTGCTCACAAGTCACAGCAATTTCTCCTACATGGCTCTACCCTCTTTCCAACTCCCTCACTGCTCCCCTCCTGCCAAACAACAGAACCAGGTACCCCCCTTTTCAGTGGGACAGCTGAGCCACATAAGGACCAATTAACTCCTGTTCCACCCCTATATGAACCTAACAAGGCTTCCTTCCACCTAAAACCTATCATTACATCAACGCAGAGCTGTCTTCTGCCTTGCAGCCCTTTGTCCCCAGTGTAACCCTGCAGGCATCTTCCCAGGAAAACCCAGGAGGCACCCAAACTGAGGGGGTGAAGCTGAAGCAGAGAGAGGCAGGCTCATAACCACACTCAGCTGCAATCTGCACCCTGGCAAGCAGGGCCCTGCTCCCATATCAGATTCCCTTCACTCAGCAGCAGCCAGGGAGATCCCCAAGGACAGCTCCCAGCCCAGCTTCACCTGCCCCTCTCCTCTCAAATGCCCCAAGACAGCAGTGCCCTCCGTGAGCACCCTTGAAAGGAGTACAGCTCACCCTGAGCCACACTCCAGCAGCTACACCAGCAGCAGTCTGGAGTCCAAATGACTGAAGGGGAAGGGGGGAAGAGACTGTTTTAGCCTCAACAAATTGACAAATTAATATTTTATATGGCATCTACATCTGTAAATTGATACTCCAAGGTGATAAAGCAGGCAAACAGCAAGAATAAAAAATCTTTCATAAAATCTGGACAGTGAAAAAAACTTGCTCAAGGCAAATTTAATTAATACTAATTAAAATTAATGCCAAAAAATGGTGGGGGCAGGGGGTTTGGCATGATAGATTGTCACCTCTCAAGAGAACAGAAAACTATTGCTTGATTCAACACACACAGGAGAAGAATTTTATTAAAATTGATTAACTGATATCTTCCAAATAGTTTAGGGTTTGTATCTCTAACCACTTAAGTCAGTAGAATTTTTGACATCAGTCGTAGCAACCCCAGGAATCTGCTTTACACACTTGCTCACTGCAAATCTCTACAACACTGTAGTTCTCAACATTCATTTATTTGTCCAGACATTCCCCATGTGACATTTTCCATTTACTCCTGGAGAAAAACATCTAAAAAATTTTCAGGCAAAACAACACAGGACTTCCTAGTATATACAATTTGGGCCAAAAGTCTCCCTATAATATCTTAACACAGTCAATGAAAAATTAGTGCTGAAGGTGAATTTAAGACATTACCAAACACATTTTCCTTTCCCAAGGAAGGAATAACTGCTCCATATTTTTGACAGATGTTTATTTCATTTGTTCTTTAAAAGTACTGATGGCAGAAATGCCATATTTCCACGTTCAATCTGTGCTATGTTTCAATTTCCCAACTGTTTTTAAGTCTATCTAACTGAAATCTTCTTCGCCACCTTACTTTTGTCTTATCTATTGAGTTACTCAGGCTATTCCCTTCCATTCCAGAGAGGCCTTCTGTTCCTTTCTTTGGACAAAGGAGATATGTATGTCTCTCTAGAATTAATAAATCCACACTCTCCTACCTCATGTTTTCTACATCCCTGTTCTATCTCCTTACTTCCCATCTGACCTCCACATGGTCCACCTCCTGCTTGATACGTGGTGAATGGAAAACTAGAAACAGTTTCCCAGCTTAGATGTTACCAATTATCTCTCTACCACCAAGCAATATGGCCCAGTCTCCCTTGACATCCTTCTAACACAAGTCAAGGAAGCCTGTTGCAATGTACCTTGTGCATAGGGGAATGCAGCACAAATAAGCAGCAGGAGTCAGAACAGATACAATTTTGTAGAATTTTGTTACAAGACAAAAAAAACAACTAAAACTGTCTGAACACATCTAAGCAACAATGAAGCAATAACAATGTTAGAACTTTACTTTTCATATACCCTAGCAAGCACTCCTGCTTATATACAGCAATCATGGATTCTAAGCAGTTATGCACAGTGATTACCTTTGCCTGTCATTATTCTTCCAGCTTGATTTGTATGGTGCACCAGAGCAGCAAAGCATGCTCAAGAATAAGTTTGGCTTCTGAGTGAAAAATTAGAGAATAAATACATTGTGTATGAAATATGAAAATAAAAAGCATCTTCTAGTCTAAGGAGAAAAAAAAAAAAGAGGTTAAACATGGTCCATGCTGCAAGACAAAGAGGTGAAAAAATAAATGCCTGGAACACCAGAATGACAAGATGGATAAGGTAACATAATATATGACAGTAAGCAGAGCATGTTTTTTGCTATTTTTTCAATACAGGACAAGGAGGCAAAAGCAAGTGTTACCCTCTGTGCCCTTCATATCCTGCGGTATGCAAGTGTTGTTATTATAGTTCATTATGGCCTACCCCACCACCATGGAATATAGCATACTGATTCTCCGAAAAAGATTTATATACTCCTGTCAGCTATCAACTTTGAAGCTTCCAGTTGCAGAAATATGAATCCATCTGGACAAAAAAAAAAAATAATAATTCTGATCTTGCAGAGTAAGTGTATCAAAATTCTCTGTTACCTGTGTGCTCACATTGATCTCTTCTAGCTTCCCATCAGAAGTTTTAATAAATAGTATTTCACCAAGTAGACTTACAGGTTTCGGCTGTATGCTAGTAGGAATCTATTCCTACCCTTAGGACTTCCTAGAGAGAAATTGCTAAGATTGATGTAGACGTCTTCCAAAGTAGATAAATAATAGTATAAATGATAAATGAAGACTATTATATAACCACATAAAACCCTGGAATATAAATCATGGATATGACTATGTATTGCAGACAGCATCACCTTTTTTTCACTTTTTTTTCTCAAATGCAATCCTAGTTTGTAATAATTCTCTGCAGACTGTACCTTGTAATTCAGATGTAGTTCATACTGAAGGAGAGGGAAGCCAGGTTCACAGGGAAAATGTGTCATCATTGCAGTCAGCCATCCTTCAATAAAGCATTCCTCTTCCACGCCAGTCATTCCTACTCTCTTTAATTCAGCATAAACTATGAAATCTCAGAGTAAAGAAATATCATTATATTTTACTCTTTCTGTAGATTCTGTAATGTGTAATCAGTTCTGTCCACCTATGCAAGGAGCAGGAACAAGCCTACACATTCAGAGGTCAATCAATGCATGAGATCACTTTCTTGCATCCTCAACGTGGTAGCTGTGCAGGTTCATTTAAGTTGATTGCACATCCAGTGATGGTGCAGCAAGCCTTAAAGTATATTTCCAGACAAGTGAACAATTAATAACCTTGTGATGATACTAGAGTTCAGTAATTCCTGCAGTTACAAACACCTCAAGCCATCTGTATTCAGAAACATTAAAGCTCTGGTGTTAAAAGTGTTCTTAGCAGTGGTTAGTTAATCCATGATAAATCTGAGCAGTGAATTTAACAGTTTAGAAACAGAGTCAAAAGAAGAAGTGTACAATTTTTATTTCAACGCATTTCTCTAATTGCTAATTGGACCTTCCTGGACCACGAAGATAATTAGGTTATTTTTTCCTCTCATTTTGTGATATCTCCACTTTTGCATACACTGTGCCTGGGAGAACACAATGTTCCAGCTGAGGGAAAAAACACTGAAGGATGGTAATTAGAGAAAATAGCAGTGCAGAGTTGTGACCCACATCACGAACATTAACGTACTCGGTGAAGAGATCCCACTAGAAACATCCAATTAATGAGTGTACGAGGAACGCCTTCAGTTATTCTGCTTCTTGTAAAGGTGCAAGCCACTGAGCAGCGTAAAGTGCTTGCTGGCAAACTGAAAATAGAATTTGCAGACAGGTCCCCGCTCATATCTCACATCATTTGACATTTACTATTTTAATATGCTTGCACACTGAGAGCATACAGAGGAGAAAAACTGTTCCAGGTATAGCCAGCATGTCTGGTTTAGAAAAGGAAGAAACTCTTAGTTCTTTTTTACTCAAGGTGAGTAAAACGCATTTCATTACATGAGTGTTTGAGGTAACAATATCTATATATTTTTGAAGACATTTATAAATATTAAGATGTCTATATATATTTTTAAGAGACACAAAAGTCACTTTGAGTACTGGACCTTTACTTGGCACTCCTTTGACTTATGAGTTCATTTATCACCCTTCATGTCTTTTTGTAAACTTATTCCTCAAACTAAAATGAGAAGGATGGTTTACTTTTGTCTAGTTAGTAGTTACTTCCTCAGTTCTAGAAAGTTCAGCCTCAACTATGTTGCACCTACAGACAGCTATGATGTCCAATGCCATACTAAAGTGTAGCTAGGACTCCAGGCCCAAGCAGAAACCTCTCCAGATTTTGTTTTGTTAATGTGAAAGTCAGGCAGCAATTAATTGTTAACAACTTCCACCCCCCACCCTCCAGTATTAGCTAGCTAAAACGTTCATAAACAGCACTGCCTCTCCTCCAGCCCAAGACTGGTGGAGGCAGTGAAGGCAGATGCAGAGTACAATTTCACACCAAAAGAACCTATCTTCAGCAGAAATCTTATAGATTAATTTTGTATTAGAAATACAATCAGGAAGACCCCTAAGCAATTTACTGTGGAGACAGAAGATGTTAATGTTGGGATGGTAACTGCAATTTGCATTTTATTCAGTAACTGCAGCGCTAAATGGAGGGGGAAAAAAAAGTTGTGTGTTCGAGAGTTTTGAGAAAGTATGCATTAAAGTGATTAAAGTGCCAGCAAGCAGAAACTGGTTTAATATTAACATGTTGTCCTTTCAATTCTCCATTTCCATAATCACCTCCCTGCTTCTATTAAATCTTTACAAATTGTTTGAGAAGCTTAGGAGTCATGGTATCCCATCAGTCCTTAAAAATGTAAGTTCACACTTCCATCAGCCAGAATGATCCACCAGGTAAATCCAACACAAATTCTTTGGAAAACAATCCACTGACATTTTACCTCTTTGCAAAGCTCTCAGTTATGTCCCTCAGAAAACACAGGTGATGGGTCATTCCTTTACACGTGGCTTTTAGAGCTGACTGATAAAAGTGGCAGTCAGCATAAGGTTCTGAGAACTATCTCCAGTCAGTGGCAGGCCTGAATTCAGGGGGAATGCTTATAAAGAGAAGTTTTATAGGCACTCCAGGGTGCCACCAGGTAAAAGATAAGATAAAGAAGTTGTGGGATTTTTATCTGTACATAAATATTCCTAGTGGGAGTTTTTTAAATCTGCTAAATACCTCCTTTCATTTTTAGGTACTTAAATACTTTAAAAAACTTGCATATGGCCCAAGCTTCAGGTTTTCTTCAGCTCAAGACAAATGCATACACTGTTTTTTTATTGTTTGGTTTTAGCCCTTCATAAATGTTGCTTAACTAATAGCAAAGTATATTCAGTAAGGCTTTACACCTAGCACACAGGTTAAATAATTTCCAAAACCTACTGGAAGAAGACACCTCAGAGATGACAAGGGAAGAATTTAATTGTAAAGGCCCTGTAGAAAATCCATACACTGACAGAAAGAGAAGCCTAATTATCAGGAATAGGTGAGACTGATAGAAAGAGCAAGCCTAATTAGCAGGAATAAGTGATTTTATAGGCCTATGTAGTTTCTAGAATTAGAATAATATATACACTGTTAACTGCTTTAAATTTGCATAGGTCATATACATACTATGCAGACTTTGTGTGGTCTTCATTAATGTTTGAATTAGAATTTAAAACAATTGGGATTCATAAGTCAGTGCAATTATTTTCAGAACATGAGATATTTGGTGCCATTGGTTTGCAGGGTTCTCAACTCCAGTGAATTCTTTTGTGTCATCTTTCATGTCAAATTATGATTCAGTTCTTGTCAGCACAATAACAATTAGGCCAGAAAAGCATATTGATATTAATATTTTTGTGGAACAAAAATGTACTATATTTATCAGCTTCAGAGTTTTAAACTAAAAATTGACAAGAAAAGATGGGGAAAATTATTGTTATCCTGTCTTCCACTCAGAATGTCAGGACTGGGCAGTGCCATTTTCCAGTCTCTCCTAATATGCAAGCATAATCAGATATTGCTTATTCTCGCTTTGTGACAGTTTTAAGAAAGAACAGTCAAAATCATAAAGGTTAAGTTGTTACCTCTGGTTTGTCAAGCTGTTTAATCCAATGGACTTGGATTTGGGAAGAGATGGGAATGACAGCAGTTTTAAGAGAACTGAAAACTAATTCTCGCACTGAAATCTTTTGGAGAAAAGAAATTTGTTTATCACAGGGCAACAAAGTCATGTTATAAAAACTATTAAAGATTTGTATAATGCTACATTTGTCATCATATGTTAATAGCAGCTAGCAAGGATGAGTATGGCAGTAAGGACCAGTTAGACACATTAAAAAAATGTCTGGATTCAATTTAAAAAACGTGTCTATAATTTTGCCCTTCTTTGAAAAATGGCACTTTTACATTTCCACAGTAACACAACTTTGCACTAGTTCAAATGATAGCTAATGGTAGTTTGGAAACCAAGTTTTAAATTACATCCCCATAATAATGACTGATCCATTCAATTATTATAATAGGATAATAGCCCATACGGGGTAGGATAATATTATACAGACTATATATAGTTGGTACTTTATTAAAGGATCATGCCTTGCTTTTACTTCTGTATAAACAAAAGCCCTTGAGCCTTTGTAGGAAGAAACTGCAAAGGTAACTATTTTACATTTATTTTCAAACTAGATTATTTGGGAGAACATTGCTGAAAGACTATCAATATATGTATATATGATATAAAGCTTAACAGAGGTGCTTAGCCCAAGAAGAATCTTCTCTTGGGGTTTGGTTATTATTAGTTTGGTGAAAGAATATTTTGTCTTTCAGTGGTTGACTGATTTTTAAAACTATTTTTTTCTTAGTTTTTAATTAGAAACTGCTTACAACTTGAAGCTGTTAAAACAGATGCAACTGAGTTGGAAAGGTTAGCTACAACTGTTTCACAGATTCAGGACACATATTGATTACACAACTCAGTGAGTTATTCATATCATTGTATTTTGGGGGCAAATATACATATAACTGTAAAACAGAATTAGGAGAGCCAGTTATTGCTACCAGCAAAGATGTTTAATGACAAAAGAGTATGAATTCTGTAGGCTCAGCCTTACATACTCATTTGAAGATGTTAATGAGGTGGAAAATTAAAAAAGACAACAGGATGTGGGACTTGCTAATTCCAACCACTCAAATAACTTATACTTGTCTAGATCTAGGATTTCTTGGCCAGAGATCACCATGCTCCCACCCAATTTAAGTCACAGAATGTGAATGTATAAAGTCTAAAAATCTGTTTTCATTTGAGGCTTTGGCTCATCTGTAAAGGTGTACAGGTTAATTATTTTTATTCCATTAAAACAATATTGCTAATGACATGTGAGTAGAAGGGAGAAAGGGTGTGCAGCTGAAGTTATTTCACCTGTTCTTGAGAATAAAATAACAAGTAGATACATGGAAGTTAAGAAGTCAAATCACAGTTTTTTTTCAGCTCGATTCACATAATAAATAACATGTTCATCATAAAGTCCAAAACTACAAATCATAAAGAGCAACAGATCGGTGTTGACTAAATACCTGCAACCACAGACATTAGACATTGAAATATTGCACATTTATACCTCAGTACTATAATCACTTCTCAATTAATTTATAGAACTGAGACTTTGGGTGAGCAGTCATTAGCTCAGTACAAAGAGAGGCACGCATTTTGTCACCATTAGCCAAGTGGCCGAGTAACAGAACATCTTTTCTTCCTTCAGATAGGTCTTAGAGACTTACAAACCCTTTTTTTTTTCATCTGGGCAGTGGCAAAAATAGTTATTATCACCATTCACAGAAGCATGCATCACCAGGAAGGGTCTTGCATACCCCAAGTACGGTACATATGCCTGTGCTGCAGCTTCTGAAATCCTGTCCTGAGCCAAATAGAAAGTCCAACAGAGTCAAGGAAGCAACTTTTGCCAACTTTCATGGGCTCAGCTGCTTCATGGCTTGACATTCAGGATCTACATTTCCATTTGACCCCTTGAACTAGGCTTCTCGGTAACTAATACAAGACAAATGCAGATTTAGTTCTTTTTAATTTGAATGTTGGCTTTCAAATATGTACATAGGTCTCAATGTTTGAATGCTGTTCAATAGTTCCTATTGGTTTAGGCAGTCATGAGAGCAGAACTGAAAGTACTAAAATGGATCCAAAATTTTACATTCACTTTTTATATAAATGTTTTAATTCTTTTTCTTTTTTTTCATTTAATGCCCTGAAAGTTAAAGAAAGACATTTTGACATTTTCCATTGACATTGTAGTCTTTCCAAGTGCTACAAATACAGTGTGACTTTAATGACATGGTTACTATTTTTTGCCTTCCATGCAATCGTGATCTCAATGGAAGTGACATTAAGAGATGCTCCCACTGAAACTGTGTCTCAGGAGATAGAGCTCTAATGGAAGAAATTCAATATAGCTTTGACACAATGAAAACACTATTAACAGTAACTAAAATGTATTCATAAATCCAATCTCTTTTCAAAAGCAAAATTCTTCATATTTACAACACTAACGAAAGAAAAAATAAATATCTGTGATTGACATTGTGTTCCCTCTCCCTGAAGCCCTGCAGATGCACTGTGACTCTAATGGTACAGCTATTTTTTCTCTTCTAAGGAATTTTGATCTCAGCGGAAGTGACACAGAGAGATGCTCCCACTGAAATCATATTTCTGGGGACAGGGATTTCATGGAATTACTTCAATTTACCTACAACACAGTGAAAATACTAGTAAAAGTAAGCCAGGCATATTCATAGCAGTGGCTACAGCTACACTATTATTATGGATAATGCTTCCTGCAGATGAAGTGTTTGTAAATTTTAGTAACAATTGTCTAATGATTTTTACTTCATAGGCATTAATGGAAATTTGTTCGTATGTGTAATAGCAGGCCTGAAGGACTTTTCTAAAAAGATCAAAATGTTGGTTTTGTTACACAACATTCTTTCCTCCTTCAATGTTCCTAAAACAGTGAATTGAGCCAGAAAGATTTAATGAATTAGTAGACTGTGAGGGGAACAAAAAAAGTTGTACATATACAACAAGCATTTAGTATATGCAGAAATGGTTGCAGGTTATTGTAGATGTAAAGGAAATTACCAGGCTAATAGCAACAAAGCAGACAAAACATGCTGAAGTCATATTCTAAGTTACTGGTCCTAAGAAAGACCAAATCTTTCTCAATTTTTGCCCTCAGCAAATAGGTAAGATTTCTTTTGCTTGCAACAGGGTGAAGTTGTTGCTAATATAGCAAAGTGTCACTGAAAGTCAGGATCTGTCATTAAACAGACTAACACCTCATTTGGGACTAGATTCAGCAGAGCATGCAGCAGCTGTTTAACTTCAAATATAGTCTTAAATATTTGTTGTACTGAGGTATCTGCAAGTAGTCCTAACAAAATAAATGAAACTTCTAGATAAATAAGGAATTACTCATTCAGAACTATGAGAAAAACAGCTGAGAAACAGTCCATGTTAAACAACAGTATTTCTTGCATAAAGTCTTTAAAATAATTTGGAAAAGCCTTTGCTCAGTATTACCAGTGGAGAAGAAAGACACTAAGGACTGGTAGGAATAAACTGAAGAGTATTTGGCTTCTCTTTTCTGACTTCCATACCAGCCATTTGCACCGTCTGGTAAGGCTGTCCTTATAAAATTTCCAGCTATTTTTGCTGACAGCATCGATGCACAGTGTAAAGCTTATCCACATTAAACAGCCTCCTTCAGAGTCTACCAGTCATGCATTTTAATGTGTTTCCATCTTTCTAATCAGCTTGGCTGATCTCTGGTTTTTTACACCTCAGATATATACATATATATTATAATGCTGGTAGTTTATTGAATTCATGAAATTTCTTTATCCTACTGGACTAGCTGATGAAGTTTCTACTGATAATTTAACTGTGGTAAGCAAGTTTCATCCATCATTTGATCATTTATCTCTGGAAGGGAAAACAATAGTCACAGAGTCTTTGAAAAAAAAGGTTTGTGACCTGACCTAGGCCTTCAATGAAAACTAATAATGAATTGATAATAACAGGGGTTTGCTTAGGAGTATGAGATCTGTCATAATGTGGGCTGGAGAGAAAGTTCCATTAAATAGCTTACCAATGGTGCAATATTGGTCAAGATGATTGTTTTTTCTGCAGGAGCTATAAATCAATAGCACGTGCCCAGATTCATGAAGAAAGTTAAAAAATTCCCCTTTCCAGAAAGATTATTCAAAGGATTTTTGTTAGTGTTGAGTTTTCATACCTTATTTAACCATTTGATTTATATTCGTTCTTATTATCAAACAATGAGAAATTACCAATTCACATCCTTTGTATTACAGCCTGTACAATCACATAATGAAAAGGTAGATCTAGAAAGAAACAAATTGTTGTCTCCATCCTCCACAGAGCATAACATCCAGATCCAAATATATGTTGTTTCACTTGATTGCAAAAATAAGCTGTAGTTTTAAAAATTTCTTCTGACATTTTTCATGCTGTTTTCAAAAGGCACAGTGGGTTTCTGCCTTACATGCATATAAATGTTCACCTCTCTGCCTGCAATGAAAAATATCTTCCAAATAATACAAAATTAATCCTTAACGGTACTTTCATGCATCACATGAAACTGCATGCATAGAACAATATTTTCTGGGATGTCAGGACCTCATTTTGAATGCAAGGAAAGGCACTGAAGCAGACTCTGTCTCCTTGCAGCATGAGACTGATCCTTCAGAAGCTCAGCCCTGAACAAAGCAACTACCAAGAATACAAATAATTTTCCAGCTCTACTTATACAACAACAACAAAGTAAAACTTTTCACTTGAAAAGTTTCAGACAAAGTAATGGTCACAATAATATTCTGTAATCTTTTGCACTGGAAGGTCTATAAAACAGTTATTCATGAAAGAGAAAGAACAAATAGCAAATGAAGTTAATATACTTTCTTGAGACAGGTCCAACACAACCGCCCTGCCTTGGGGGCTGACTTATCCAGACTTCATTTTCCAAGCTAATCAGTAAACTTGGAGCCACAAGAATGCAGTTTGAGTATAGCTTCAACTCTAATCCTTCCTAGAGCTAAAGGCAACAAGGTCCTAGGGTCCTAATTTAAAGCACTCACAGTATATAGAGTCTATCTTGAGATTTGACTCATTGATTTAACTGTATTACTGAACTCACTTAGAATGTATGAGTTCCTCTAATTTCCTGTATAAGTAATATATTTACTCATCAGGAATTTATATAAAGCCTGTGTCACATGTTGTCTTTTTACTCAAAGTTTTCTCCACCTTGGTGCTTCTGTTCAGTCTTTCTCTTATCCCCTCTAAAGTTTAATTAAACTGATTTTAAATCAATTAAGATGATTAAATTAAATCACCTTGAAAAGAGTAGATATATTGTATCTCAGCTTCTTTCTTCTTTTTTCATTATGCTAACCAAAGAAAACAAAGATTTGCTAGTCTCACAGTACTTTTTCCATTCCCTTATACTTGGAGACTTTTCCTGAATGTTAGTTTTAAACTATCTTCCTTCATGTTGAAGGACCAGAATTGAACTAAACTTTTGCAGATGAAGCAAGACCATTACTTACACAATGGTGTTACAGCTTTCCTACTGCTCTTGTGTATTCATATTAGTCAGAAGTCAATGTCTCAGTCCACAACTGTTTGCACTCTGCTGACCACAACTGAGTATGTAACAAGGCGAACTTTTAGCAACATTTACACTATTGAGCACCAAAAACAAGGACTTTGAACTGGAGAGTGAGATGCACATGTTTGGTCTCTGTGTATGAAGAACATCCTACAAACAAAGCAAGGAAAGAGACTATTTGTGTTCAAGGATATATTCCAAAAAAAAGGTGCAGCCATTTCCTTAGCAAATGGTACCAAGAAATCCTCTTTTGTTTCTCCTTTCTCTGCAGTCACATTCTTCTTCAATCTGTACCATGAAGAATGTGTATGAGTGTGTGTGTGTGAGTGTTACTTGTTACTGTCTGCAGACTTTCAGAAAATGTTTTTGCATAATGCAGGCACTGCACATTTAAAGGCACAACACTGTTCAGTTCTAGGCATCCTGATGTATTATTTGCATATTTTATTTTATTCAAAATTACACTCACTGTAGTTTTCAGTCCTTTTTTCCTGCATAGCAAGTAATTCTGGTTCTTTTTTTTTTTTTTCAGACTAAGTACACTGAATCATTATATCATCTCCCTGCCAAAGCTTCTATGCTTTCCTACTTTAAACCATCCTGTTTCTTCTAAACCAGGCTTTGCAGCAGTCTTTTAGTTATTTGAGGTGTTCTGATCCCTGATACAATCTGTCCTCAGATTAGAAATTCTAAGAATCTGAAAGACATCGGTCTGAAAGACTCGACTCAGTCTCATGCCTTTGTCCCTCAATTTGATTTCTCCTATGAAACTGCTTTGGTATTTATTCTGAAAATGCAGTATTCTTTAAGCCTCCAAAGTGCAGTCTGATTTGTTTTGCTCATTTAATGTAAGCTGTAAAATAAATCTGAAATGTTATTCAATTCAACATTTTAAAATGATACCGTAAACTCATTGTTCTTTTCAGTTAAGTCTACTTCTTACTTGAATTTTTACAAATTATCTGCTCCACCTGGGTTTCCAATAACATTTAAATCACACTTATTTTGGTAACACCTTTGCTTCTGTTTATTTGTTTAGAAACTACTTTTCTTTTTCTTCTTTTGCTCCCTACAACTCCTCAATTTCTAGTGCTATGAGGGCTTCTTATGTGATTAAAAACAACCAAATAAGACTTAGGAGTTTTGACAGAAATTTGAGGAGACTATTTAACACTACAGCTGTACTAAAGGATGTTAGAGGAAAGAGCTTGAGAGATGAGAAGGAAGATGTGGTACAATTTCATCTCAGCGCCCCTGTTCTGCACTACTGTTCTGGTACTCCAGCCAGCCTATCTGCTCCAAGACAGCTGAAGACCTCTCATTTCCCACACATCTCCCACCACTCTGTAAATGTTCCCAGTGGAAAAAGAAATGGTGCAAACTCTCCTTTTTTTCCCCCCCGGAGTCCCAACAAAGGTTCCCTGTTGAGACAGGCCAGTCATCTTCCCTGACAGTTTGTCTTACAACACATGTGGACAGCCTGCTCCTGCTCCTCTAAGACTTCCTTCTTGAAGAATGTCCAGCCTTCCTGGACCCCTTTGCCATTCAAGACTGTCTTCCAAGAGACTCTTTCAACCAGTGTCCTCAACAGGCCAAAGTCTGCCCTCTGGAAGTTCATGCTAGTGGTTTTGCTGACCCCAACTCCGTACTTCACCAAGAACTGAAAACTCTATCATTTCATGGTCGCTACACCCAAGACAGCCTCTGACCACCACATCACACGCCAGTCCTTCTCTGTTTGCAAACAGCAGGTCTAGACGCCAGTCCTTCTCTGTTTGCAAACAGCAGGTCTAGTGGGGAACCTCCCCTGGTGGGTTTAGTTGCCAGCTGTGTCAGGAAGCTGTCTTCCAAACACTTCAGGAACCTCCTAGACTGTTTCCTCTCTGCTGTGTTGTATTTCCAGCAGATGTCCAGTAAGTTGAAGTCCCCCATGAGAACAAGCACTGACGATTTCGAGACTTCTGCCAGCCACTTGTAGAATGCTTCATCTGCCTCTTCATCCTGGTTGCGTGGTCTACAACAGACTCCCAACAGGATAACTGTCTTGCTGGTTTTCCCCCTCATCCTTACCCCTAAGCACTGGACCAACTGGATCACAGTCATTGAGCGCTATACAATCAAGACAGTCCCTAACATAGAGAGCCACCCCACTGCCTCTCCTTCACTGCCTATAGCTTCTGAAGAGCTTATAGACATTCATTGCAGCACTCCAGTCATGAGAGTCATGCCACCACATTTCTGTGATGGCAACTATATCATAGCTATCCTGCTGCACCATGCTTTCCAGCTCCTCCTGTCTGTCACCCATACTGCATGCACTGGTGTAGATGCACTTGAGCTGTACTGTTGATCTCACCCCCAACACTGGCATGTGGCCCCTAGGCTTACCTGCAGTGAGCCTGGGTTTATTGCCTCCCACTTTGAACCTAGTTTAAAGCCCTTTCAATGAGCTCTGCCAACTCAATAGCAAGACATCTGAACTCCACTTGTTACCAGTGTTGTGTAAACCTTCCCATGATAAAAAAAATCAAAAACAAACAAAAAAACCCCACAACAATATTCCACCCATGGCACCAGCCTTTGAGCCATATGTTAATCAGGTGTGTTTTCCTGTTCCTTTCAGTATTCTGCCCTGCTACTGAAGTAATTGAGGAAAACACCACCTGAGCTCCTGATACTTCAACCAATCGCCCCACTGTCCTAAAATCCTTTTTAATTGCTTTTAGACTCTGTCCAAAACCTCATCACTGCCAACCTGCATAACCAGTGGTGGGTAATAATCAGAGGGCCATATCAACCCAGGGCATTTCCTGGGAATGTCTCTAAGCCAGGCCCCAGGGAGACAGCAGACTTCCCTGTGGGATGGATCCAGTCACCACATGGGGCCCTCTGTTCCCTTCAGAGGGGAATCGCCTGCAACAATGTTTTGCCAATGACCAGGCCCAAAAAACATGATACCACCAGCAGGAAGAGAATCCAATATACAGACTGTATTGTAGACAAAAGCGTTGTGATATGAATGACAGCCAGGGGTACAAACAGATCAATCAGCTGATACATAATTGATGCCACCCCCAATGATCCCACAAAAGATGCAACTCAGCCCAAAACAGGTGGTATAAACAGTGAGCCGAGGTTGCCCACAGTTGGCATGGGAAACAGCCAGACCAGCAAGCTGAACACATAAGAGAAAGGTGCCCACATAGTGACTCTCACCCGATCAGCACGTGTTCACAAAGGTCTAAACAGACCAGGGCCCAGCTCCAGGGAGAGTCAGGAGGTCTGCCCTGAACCAGGAAGCTCTGTGGAGTGCACTCCACAGACAGACACTCCTGACTCCCTGCAAGTGGTCCCAGCTTTTATCCCCAAGCAGACACCTGACCTTTGTCAACTCAATGCGGGACCCCTGGGGCTCATTTCCCTTCTGGCTCTCCCTGCAGGGCCGGCTGCACCCTGGGGGGAAGCTATAAGGCAAACTCACCACCTCTTTATGAAGGGCTGTGGGAATCACCCATATGTCAACCTTAATTCAGGGCCAAAGGTTCAAACCCCAGCATTTCACACAATTACTCTCCCTTTTTTTGGTAACAGAAGCAGTCCTAATGTGTGGGGCTGACTGACTCACCCTAGGCAACCCCTTGGAGGGACCTTCATCTACACCCTCATATGCCTAGCCCCCAAGTTCCAGTGCCCCATATCCGTTGTGTAAGGTCAGCTGGGAAGGTGAGGGAGGCCAGGAAGGGAGTTGCCTGTCTCTCTGAGCAGGAACATGTTTCCATTTCCTACTGTCTCTTAGGTACCCTCCTTCTGCCTGGTGGAACCACACCATTCCACTGCCCATGTGTCCCCTTAGTTCAGGAAACCCCCCTGCCACCATGGTGCATTGTTGCTCTCTCTGTAGAGCCCACTGAAAAGGAATATTTTCAGAAAAAAATAAAGCCATTTTATTAGCCTAGTTTCCAAGCTGGAGCAGCAAGATATACCCCACATGAATACATCATGTCCCATAGAGTCCATGCCTTTGCCAGAAAAACTCAGCACAAATGACACCACGGCAGACACAGATCCCTGCTGAGGAACTTCCAGGTACTCACACTTTGATGTCCTGGGTTCAGCTGGGATAGGCTCAGCCAGGATAGACAACTGAGCCAGCCAATGGGATATTCAATACCACACTGACATCAAGCCCTCTATATAAAGGCAGGGGTGGGCAGAGCCAGGTACACTTGGTCTGTGCTGGAGCTTTCAATTCAGATCTAGCTCAGTCTGTGTGGTTTATATCACTCACTTTATATAATGTTTCATTACTGTAGTTGTTATTAATGTTGCTTGTTGCATTTTTCTTCCTTAGTCTTCATCGGCAAGGGCTCCAGCCACACCACCCAAGCTGCAGAACGCAAAACCAGGGACTGGGAGAAGGAAGATCCACCCACTGTAAGTGAAGATCAGGTTCAAGATCATCTAAAGAACATGAAAGCATACAAATCTATGGGACCTGACAAGATCCATCTGTGAGTCCTGAAGAAACCAGGAGATGAAGTTGCTAAGTCACTTTCCATTCTATTTGAAAAGTCATGGCAGTCTGGTGAGGTTTCCACTGACTGGAAAAGGGGAAACATAACCCCTATTTTCAAAAAGGGAAAAAAGGAATATCTGGGAAACCACAGGCCAGTCAGTCTCACCTCTGTACCTAGAAAGATCATGGAGTAGATCCTCCTGAAAGCTCTGCTAAGGCACATAGGGAATGAGGGGGTGACTGGTGGCAACCAACAGGACTTCACCGAGGGCATAACATGCCTGACAGTCTTGGTGGGTATTCTGTGTTCACCAGCATCAATATCAGGTGCACAGGAGGAATATCTCACAGGTGTGAACTCCAGAGCAAAGATAATCTCTCAGCAGTAATAGGGAAGAGGTCAAAGGCATGGATACAATTAAGCAGAAATCAGGCTTTATTAATAATGAGTAATAGCCTCAAGAATTACCTTTACTGCAACTGTTCTGTCACTTACTGGGATTCAGATTACAACACTTACCATGTGAGAGGAATCAATAATTCAACCTGCTACATTTCCTGCAGTCTCTCTGCCATGTAGCAAGACCTAGAATCCTCCCTAGCACTTTGCTTCTTCTAACATCTTCCATATATCTAGGGGTTTGCCCTTATTCAGAGCCTTCTACCCCACAACAAACTCTTTGAATTGACCTCAAATACCTAATTTGGGTAGAGTGCTTCTGTTTGTTTAAAAAGTAATTATTATTGCATTGACAAGCACTTATTTGTTGCCATTCATGTTTAAAACACATAATACCAGTCCTAGGATTGTCTGCCTTTGAAGGAATATAGTCCTGGGTTCCCTTCCTTAAAAGTAATGTTGTGTAAGTGCTGAGAGAAGCTCTGAGCACCAGTAGCTGTGGGTTTTGAAGCTTCTGGGTATCCAGCTCTTCCTTGTGACAGCTGCTGAGCACTGTATCAGAAAAACATCCTGTAATGAAGAAGAACAAAGGACAGAAGCAGCATATAAAACTGCATGCTGCAAGTCAGGAGATCAAGACTTTATTGGTTGCTCTTCCTATATATGATGCTCGGATATGAGCCCATTTCCTCTTCAATGATTCCTGTTCTTTTAAATTATAAAGTTTTTACTGTTTCACTACTCATTCATGCAATGTATGGATACTACAGAGAGGCTTTGACAGCTTTGGGAATCTCTCT
Source organism: Merops nubicus (assembly GCF_000691845.1). Lineage (NCBI taxonomy): Eukaryota > Metazoa > Chordata > Aves > Coraciiformes > Meropidae > Merops > Merops nubicus. The sequence continues at coordinate 82,751 of NW_008610186.1, forward strand.
GTGTGACTGCAATTCAAACAACCAAAAAAACCACATTTCAGAATAGCTTTTCAGCAATTGCAGGCCCTGCTGCATTTTCTTCCCAGCTATGAATGGAGATGATGGCAGGGGAATAATGCACACATCTGAATGGTAGTATTTCCCAGACATAATCCAGTTCAACGATATTGTTTAGAAGCCAGTAAACACTGAGTAGCCACAGACACATTCATACATGTGCCCTTTTATGCATTCCTAAAAGTGGTTCTGATGAGAGATTTCTGTTATTAGAACTGAATGCATCTTACTGCAGCCCTGCTAATTGTTTTGGCACTTGTCATACAGTTTTAAATTTCATATCCTGCCCTGTAATTAGACATGAGAAGATGTTCAAAACTGCTGACATGATTTAGGAGATGAAAACAAATAATATGCATCTATTTGACTTGCCAAACCTATGCTGGTATCCTTACACCATGCCTCACTGGCCAAGGAGGGTGCCAGCTTCCATTTGAGAGCATCTCACATAGTGCTAGGTTGTGGAAATGGCTCTTTCTTTACGAAGTCACTTAGTGCTTTTGAATTTCTTGGCAACAGTGTTTGAAGAATTTTCTGGGTTACAGCACATTTCATTTCAAAAAAGGTTAGCAGCATCTTCTTAAAAGCAGATTATCACAGAGGGAAGAGGAAAATGAGCAACGATAACAGGAGAAACATCAGCACATGAACTTGGGTAACATATATATATATATATTTAACTGAATCTGTAGTCAAACATTTGAGAAAGTGATTCTTTTTTCCTTTTTTTTTTTTCTTTTAAAGAAACAAAAACATATAGAGAATATTTTTTTTTTTCTTATGCAACACTGTATAGACTGTCAAGAGTTAAATCTGGGGCAACAGCAACCCAGGATAAAACTAAAACAGAAACTAACAAGCAATATCTCTCTCCCAGCAGCACAGAGAAAGTGAGTTGGAGCAATGGTGAGGAGAGGAGGAAGCACATGAGTGCTATGCAAGTCAATTCTTTCTACCAAAATAGAAAGAGCAGAAGGAACAAATTAGCAGGTTTCTTTCAGATACAACACAGTGAAGTTAAAAAGAAATATGGTGTAATTTGGGTCACGGAGATGTGGTTGACGCAGAAGACTAGCTAGGACACCAAACTGAAAAATAAAAGGAGAGCCTAAAGGGTTCCAAGAAAATGTTGGAAAGAGGGAGAATCAATACCTAAAGAAATAAATTTCATATTTCACCCTTGATAAGGAGCTGTGAACACTTTATTACTCTAATTACAGAGGTATGGAAGTGAAAGGCAGAAGTATTAGACATTGGGATACCATAATAACCCTATGTCCTGGAAAAAAAAAAAAAAAAAAAAACACAAGGCAAAATATTCCAGTATGATCACATATACCTGACCATGGTCGAGCTTGCCTGCAGTCTGCCCGGGAATGCCAACAGAGTCTATTTGGCATACCAGGAACAGACAGATGAACCAGAGAGAGAAAGAAGCTGGCTGAGTTATTACAGCAAACATTTCTTTGTGATCAGACAGCCTGGATTAAGCTACAGCTGTTGTGGGTTTTTTAATTTCTGTCGTTCCCTTTGTTTTTTACCACCTGATGCAGAGGAAAGGATATCTCAGAAGTTTGCTTCCTTCACGATATTCATGGACAAGATCATTAACTCATTTCTGCACTGATGAAGAAAGCAATGAGGTGTGTGTTAGGAGGTGCTGCCAGTTGTCCAGCAATGCCTGAAAGAAACACATAGCCCTTGACAGACTTCAACCAGCAGGATGCTGAGAAAAGAGTCTGCCTCTGGCAGTAATTAATGAACAGCAGAATCTGGCAGCAGTCTCCTTGCTTGCAACACAAATCCGAATCCATGATTTTGGAAAAGACTGAAATTCCTAAAGGCTGAAATTCCAGAGTAACCATAGAATCATAGAATTGTTTTAGTTGGAAAAGACCTTTAAGATCATCAAGTCCAACCATTAACCTAACACTGCCAAGATCACTGCTAAACCGTGTCCCTAATCACCACATCTACATGAATTTTAAACATGCCTGGGGATGGTAATTCAACCGCTTCCCCAGGCAGCCTGTTCCAGTGCTTAACAACTGGTTCAGTGAAGAAAGCTTTCCTAATACCCAACCAAAACCTCCCCTGGTGCAACCTGAGACAATTTCCTCTTATCACTCATTACCTGGAAGAAAAGACCAGCACCCCTCTAGCTACAATCTCCTCTCAGGTAGTTGTACCGAGCAATAAGGTCTCCCCAGAGCCTCCTCTTCTTCAGACTAAATAGCCCCAGGTCCCTCATGCGCTCCTCAGAAGGTTTGTGCTCTAGACTCCTCACCAGATCAGTTGTCCTTCTTTGGACATGGTCCAGCAGCTCAATGTCCTTCATGTATTGAGGTGCTCAAAACTGAACACAAGGTAAGGCCTCCCCCGTGCCCAGCACAAGAGGAACATCACTTCCCTCATGCTGTTGTCCACACTATTTCTAATACAAACCAGGATGCTGTTGGCCTTCTTGGCTAGCCAGGCACACTGCTGGCTCACGTTCAGACAGATGTTGATCAGTACTCCTTGGTCCTTTTTTGCTGGGCAGCTTTCCAGACACTCTTCCCCAAGCCAGTAATGTTGCCTGGGCTTGCTGTGACCCAAGTGCAGGACCTGGCACCTGGCCTTGTTGAACTTCATACAATTGGCCTCGCCCCATCAATCCAAGCCATCCAGATCCCTTTGTAGAGCTTCCTGACGCTCAAGCAGATCAACACTCCCACCCAACTTGGTGTCACCTGCAAACTTACTGGGGGTGCACTCTATCTCCTTGTCCAGAACACTGATAAAGGTATTAGACAGAAGTGGCCTCAATACTGAGCCCTGAGGAATACCAGTTGAGATGGGTTGTCAACTGGATTTAGCTCCATTCACTACCACTCTTTGTACTGGCCACTCAGCCAGTGTTTTACCCATCAGAATATGACCACTGAAGCCATGAGCAGCCACTTTTTTTCATGAGATTACCATAGGAAACAGTATCAAAACCCAGGTAGATAACTTCCATAGCCTTCCCCTCATCCACTAAGTGGACCACCTGGTCATAGAAGGAGATCAGGTTCTTCAAGCAGAATCTGCCTCTCACGAGCCCATGCTGACTGGGTCGGATCACCTGTTTGTCCTGTATATGCCATGTGATGGCACTCAAGATGATCTGCTCAATAACCTTTCCTGGAACTGAGGTCAGACTGACAGGTTTGTAGTTCCCCAGGTTCTCCTTTTGGCCTTTCTTGTAGATAGCCTTCACATTTACTGTGTGAAAAATATCACTATCATGATGGGCCAACACAGGCAGAAATGTCAGATGAGGAGACTGCATTTTGGAAGGCCTTTTCAAAGGCTAGAAGTGGCCTGCTTGGGAAACAAAACTGCTCTGAATTTCTGGAGTCCCTAGGAGAAATGCCCAAGGACCTTCTAGTTGCTCTAAATTCCATCCAGTCACCACTCACTTTACAGTTTTCTAGATCACCTATCTTCTAAGTCATGCAGTTTTGGCACCAGCATGAAGAATTGAATGTCATGTTTGCATGAACTGCTTGAAAGTCATGCATATCTTTCACTCTCCACTCTCACAGAGTCCTTTCTTGCATGTTCACTGTTAATTACAGTAAAGATTCATCAGTTACCAGCCTCAACCAGAATGTCTTTAATCAAAAACTAAGTACAGTATATGATACAAAAATCTACTCACAGTGTCTCAGCATCTTCCTTTCTTGTCCCTGAATCAAAGTATTTAGTAAATATTCATGGAATTTCTTGAAACTGCACTGGTATATTTCTTTAAATTAATTTGATAAGAAGGTAATTTGAAAAAGAATAAAAAAACAAAACACAACCCAGATAAAACTGCAGATACTTCTTTCCTTCAAACTCACAGCAACTTTTCTTCCCTTTTCCTTGAGGCTTATGCTCTCACCTTTTGCTAAGAGGACTTCAGATTCAGGTTTATAATGGTACTTTCAGAAGATTGCAATCAAAATTTTTTCCAACTTAGTAAACTTTGTGTAATGTTGTGGCCATTTCTTCGTGAGAAGTTTTGTGGCTTCAATACCACAGAGGTCTAGGCCTTCAACTGTACTTGTCTCCATACTTGTACAGATGACCTCTAGAGCATTTTATCTTATTCCCATCCCTTTCACTGTTTCAATTGTTGTATTTATAGCTACATTTAATTAGGAATAACCTACTGAACACCTTTAAATCCCCTACCTTCAGCTAATGTTACCATCAAAGCTACCACAGTTACAATGACTTAGAGAACCTTAGGCACTGAAACAGTTTAAAAAAATTGACACAGCACTCAAAAATATTATAGAATGAAGAATTATTTCTAACCCATTAATACTGCAAACTCCTTTTGCCATATCAAGGCTACTTTTATATGTGTTCAGGGCTTATATTTTAATGTTATTTATTTTAAATAGCAAGTAGAGGCAAATACTTAGCTAGTGAACTTTTATGTTTCTTTAAGAGTTCCATTTCTCCATTTCTATACCACATCTCACTGAATTCTTTAGAAAGCAGTATTTTATTATACAATATTTATATTTATCTGTCATCCAGCTATTTGGCCAACAAAAAACATCACACTTATTGATTCAATCAGAGATGTGACAGTCTTTAACCTTTGATATGCTACGTATTTTATCATGCAATTCTTAATTCTTATTTAAAGACTCCATCTTTAACAATACTAGGCTGTATTTTTTCAAATATTTATTACAGAAAAACATTAGTCTGATATAGATGCAGAGGAGGACTACCTTAATTTCAGACCTCCCCATATCGAAAGTATTGGTTTATTTGGTCTGGTAGAATTGTGGATGTCTGTCCTGTGTACAGGCAGTGCAGATGGTGGGAAAACAAGGAAGGATGTACACTAGAAAAATGGAGTAGGGGGAGTAATGATGTTTTTAGTTCCTCTGAGATGGAGAAAGAAAATGACCATTTCTGGAATGCAGAAAAGTTAAGTGGATGAAAAAAGTCATGATGTGCAGTAAAAGCAGTATCTCTGTTGAGTCCAATCCTTTCATAAACTGGTTGGAGTTCAGTTCTCAAATCATCTTTTGACAATCTATTATAGGTCTCCCTCGAGGGCTGAGGGCTCATTGTTTCTACATTTTTATTTCCATGCTCACCGATTGTTTGCTTTCACTGGCCTAGTATTGACGAGGGCAAGTGTTACCCTGTCTAAAGCATATGTTTAGCCACTGTGAATTCTGACAGTTCCATTATGCAGGGAAGTAAATGAGGTGATTGTTCTGCACTTGATGCTCAGATATGTTAATAAAATAATAGATGTGGGTTCAGATTTTTAGAGTTTTACATCCTTTTACTAGAATTTTATTTATTCATCTACTTTTTCCTCTAGAATTGCAATTCTGAGTTATTTTATATGCATGAGTACACTTATATACACACACAAATAAAGAGTAAAAATAGTAATTTACAAAAGAATAAGACCTCCTTTTCTTTTTCTTCCTTAATCTTCAAAGAGCTTTTTTTTCCTTCCTTGATCTTCACAGAGCTTGACCGTGCATACACACCCACACACGTATTCACTAATGAGACGTTGAACTGGTAATTTACTCAGTGAGAGATTTATCAAAGAAAAATTGTATCAGGAAAAACAGCAAATGAATGGCATATGAGGGAGAACATTGAGCAATATTTCAAGATACAAAGAATAAACCACAGGATTATTGCTTTTTTGAGACAGGATAGGCTGAGTAGAAGGAAACATCAGATTTCTCAGATCAGTAACAGTGACAAGAAAAAAAAAAATATAGAAGAATCTGGCTATTAGTAGGTAGAAAGAAAGGGGAAAAATAATAGTTGGGAAAATAAAATACTTGGGGACGTGGAAGATATTGGTAAAATATTGAAGACTGTGATAGTTAACCCCTGACAAAACAGGGCTTTGTGTTTGATTTCAGTATTCTCTCTAGAAACCCTTAAAAATGGGAGAAAGGAAATAAGATTTTCTTGTGTAGCTTTTACTTTGTGCTCTTGAGCTCTGGAATGAAGAACAAAGAAAGGAACAGCAGTGCTATGAGCCAGACTGGGTAGGAAAGTTATGCATGGAGGGGAGAGGTGCATTTTGATAATGAACTTCTAGTTTTGCAGAAAATAATTATTGTTGCAAACTCGGAATTCCATCCAAAATAAGTAAGAAGATATTGTGGGCAATGTTATTCCTGTACCTCATGGTACCAACAGCTCTTATCAACAGAAAGACGTAAATTTTATTTTTAAACTGAAGTCACAGAATAAGTGTTAAGCCTTTAAAGGACCAGTTTAAGCTACAAAATGCTGGGATAACTGTTGATTGTAAATCTCCTTGACATTATATCTGCAGTTCTAAAACTGAACTACTGAAACAGTGATACAGTAATAACAAAAGCAGTGCAACGTAAGTCCTGGATGTACTAGATTTATGTATAAGATATTCTTTCAAGAAAAACATAGAAACCCTAATTAGCTAGAAAAAAATATTAATAGAACTTTGTCAGTATCCAGCAATGTGACGATCATTTAGACAATGAATTATGCATTCCTTAAACTAATCTCCTTCTTCAGTAATGCCATGTGAAAAAAAGTCGTAACCATGGCAATTCACATGATAAGTTATCTTATACTGAGCTTTGCATAGACCTAAGGTGAGTAAAAGTATTCACACAGATCTATCAGGACATCTCATTATCAATTTCTGACAGCTGCTTCCTCTTACTTGACTTTCTGATAAAAGAGGTATACAACTAGTCCAGACTTCCACTTGTGCTATGTATAAGGGTGATTATATAGTTTGCATTAAATGGCACTGTAGAAATCTCCATTCTGATTGACTACAGTGGTGGCCTGCAACATAGATCTTACCCACAGGGGAGCTTAGACTGATCTTGTTCATTTCAGATTAGAAGAGTTTTAGCCACATCCATCAAAGGGACAACTCAGAGCAAACATTGCCCAGTATTAGTCTGCAAGAGAGGAGTGTAAATCCTTTACTTTGTATTTTATTGCCAATCTCACCCACTTAGGAACATAGGTCACACTTTACCATTGCATATTAATACAGGAAAATATATTAAGGGGGAAAAAAAAACTATTTAAGTTAGAATTTCCCAGCATAGCCTTCCTCAACACAGTCAGTGTAAGGGAGAACTGAATGGCTTAGTAAGAGTGGATGCTCAGTACCTTAGATGTAGTTAAGGTAGGTGGAAGAAAACTTTCAAAGATATCAAAGACACACAAGAGTAGTAACTGCCAAAAAAAAAGAGATTGTGCAGAAACAGAGGTAGATACTGTCCTGATTTTTATTTTGGTGTCATGCCAGTGCAACTTCAAAATGTATGCTTCTTGTCTACTGGAAGTAAATATTACAAAACTTTCAGGTAACAGTCCTTCTTTGAAGGAACCAGAACCACCTATCTGTTATGCCATGCTTGCAACTTGTCAAAAATTGACAACAGAAACCTGTGTTGCACTTGCAAGAGAATAAGTAGGTAACCCAAAACGTCTTTTACATCTCCCACTTCTCTGATTTAGATTTTTCTTCCCCTCCGTGTTCATGCACATGGCAGAACATTGCAGGATACTTGCAGATTTTTAAAATTAAATATAATTTGCATTTTAAAATATAAAAATTTCCCATATTGCATTTTAGTTATATAAACAATGGTTTGTAAATTTTTTTTTTCACGTGAAGTGCCTTTTCTGTGTACAGAATCTAGATATTCTCCAGGTGGTTCAGTAGGTTAGAGAACATCATATAAAATTTAACCCTTTCCTCTGACACTTCCATAACAACTAATGGAAGGAACAGAAACTTGGTAAGGGGAAAAAAAGCAAAACAAGGAATCAAAAAAAGCCCCTGACAAGAAAGCCCTACAAATTGGTTCTGACTCAACATACTTTAGCATAACAAGTAAGACACATTTTGAGGCTGCTCAGAATTAGAGATTTCAGACACCAGTTCAAATACATTTGCACTTAACCAGATTCCTTCAGTGTTAATATTTTTTCCCAATCTTTGTCAGTTTTCATTTGTGTTACACTGAATACATAAGAATTCTTGAGTTTTATATTTTTTATCCTTGTTACTGAACTGTGGATGTCCATAGAAATATATAAAATAGTTTTTACTGCTTTTAAGCCCTGGTGTCCATAGTATACTGTAGCAAGAAAGTATTTATTTTAATTAATATTAGTTGAAAGAAGTTAGATGAAGAACTGTACACAGAAAAAAAGAGCAGAGGTGATGCTTAAAAATATCTTCTCACAGAAATCAGCGTTATTTCAGGACGACAGCAGAGACAAAAACCACACAAGATTTGTCCCTGAGTTAACGTGGAGCTCATAAACTAAATACAGAAATACGGACCAGAGGTCAGGAAAGTGTTATTGCCATATCAGGGTGTTAATGAGGCTTTTGATGGACTGTGGCACTCAGATCTAGTCCACGCAGCAAAAAGATACTGAATATCCTAGACCTCTTCTGCAACAATTATTTTACATTGTACTTTGAGAAACAACAAAACAATTTCTGGTTCAGAACATATTTAGCTAAACTGAGAATTCACAGTATTGGACAAATTACTCAAGGCAGTACAGATTCATCATCAGTTCACCTTTTTAAATCCAGATTAGATTTTTCAGAATGAGCAAAAGTTCAGAAATCGAATGAGATACACTGTCCTACAAGCACATTTACTGAAACTCCAGTCATCTATTATTTCAGTAGAAGTCATACCAGAAAGGGTTAATGATCTGTTAACCATTATCTAATGACAACAACAATTATTCTACAGGTCTACTTAGATTTAAATGTTAAAAATTTTGTTACAGGTTTTCAAAATATTATCATTCAATTTTACCAATATCTTTAGTTCTTATTAAAAGCCTAAATAGCTTTCTCACTTAGAGAAAGCAGTTAAGCTGGACTGTTAGCTATGAAAAGCTTATTTTGAAGAGCATCTGAAGATCTCTCTAAATCTAACAACCCCATTCCTTTCAGCATCTTACTCTCACAAAAAACTTTCTAAAATTCATTCACCACCACCCCTCCTTATTCCCATACTTCTTTTCTGTTGAATTATTCTGTAGGAAGACAGAGAACCCTGTAGCAACTCCCAAGTCACGCATATGTTATTTTTAGCAATATTTTGCTTTCTACATTACAGAAATTCTTTCTCCGGATACCCAACAAGAGCTAATTCTTGTTTAACAGACTGCCTGCTGAAACTTGGCCTACCCTATTTTGTGGGGATTTTTCTTTTTTTAAGAAAAAGGTTTTCCTAGAGTCTGGTATGAATATGTGAACATTTGCTTCACTTGCTGAGTCTATGCAACATTCGAATGAATAATTTTCCCTAACAACACGGAGCACTAAACTCAGAGACTTGAAGTTTTCATTGTTACTAGACATGCTCAAAGGACTGTTGTCAATTCAACTGATGTAGTAAATTCAGAATGACCTTAAAACCTGGAAAAGTTTTCTCATCCATTAGACAAAAAACACAGATAAATGTTACCCCCTAGTAATATTATGCTAAACATGTTCAAGGACTTAAATAAAATTATATATGAATTTTTGTGCAGAAATTATATTTATTTAAATCATTTGAGATCCACATGAGACCAGAAATATTGTAACTGACTAGGATATCCATGAAATTATGACAGCTAAGAGCACTCAGGACTTGGTTATAGACCCCTGTAAAATATCAAAAGTGAGTTTACAATTAAGTGTATTAGATTACAATTATAAGTGTATTGAATTACTAGTGTCTGTGGAAGTGTTCCTCCAGCTTTCTGTTCTGTGTTTTGCCAGTTCAAGTTTTGGGTTGTTTTTTTTTTTAGATTACTGTTATAGACTATTAAACTGAAAAATCTCACAGAAAATACCTGCAAATTCCATTATATTTCCTTTTCTTCTCAGTTCAATATATAGTAAATTTTGAAGAGAGAAAACCTAGGTCTGAAAGTATGGCGTCCTGACTTGTGGAATTACAGAAAAAAAAAAATAAATTGAGTAATTACATTTCCTATTCAGCTCTTAGAAAGACATTAAATTATGTTTCTCAAGGAGATCCTGTGTAACTGTAATCCTATGCCCTGTTTCTACATGTCTACAATATTATCTTTAAATATAGGCAAATGTGTTGCATTATTCTACAGAGGGAAATATGTAGACATTTTACATCTTTATGTATATCTAGAAATCATTTTTATACAAAATTTATTCATCCTGTTCTATTTATGGTGCAGTGTATAAATATGGGTTCTCACAGATGCAGCCTCTCAGAACCTACCAGTTAGTCCATTTTCTTCTCTGAATAATGTAAAACAAATTGCAGTTGTCATGCCATAAACTAAAGGTAAAACAAAATTAAAGCAATTATATTTTCAAGCAGAGAAATTAAAGCAAAAAGATATATTTGAATTATCTGGCTTCTGCAACAAATAAACTGCCTAAAAAATGTGACTCATAATTACTGGAGAAAATGTTTTGATGTTTAAAAGGACAATCAATGCCTATAGAATTCCTTTAAATACAGAATAGCTTTAATGAAGGTTGGGAAAAGGCTAACCTTAAATGATTCTCTGCCTTTTTACAGGCTCAAATCCTTAATCCTCACAAGGGTAGCCAATCTGTCTGTCAAGATCAATAGGAATAGCAACCTAAGCAGTATCTCACAGACAAACAACAGCAGAAAAGGAAAAGGGAGTGATATTTATGTCCTTATTTTGCAAAAGTTAACATCTGATCACTGAATTTTCAGCTTCTAGTCAGTACTTCCAGTCAGTGCTACCTTTGGATCAACACATTAAATTATAGGTGACATAGTCAGACTGAGTTTTCAGAGGTAACAGAATATCAGTGGGATGTGGGTCTTTATCTTTTTTATTTTTTAAAAATACTTTCCTTAACCTATGGGTCATGATTGTTCTTACTAGATCACAAAGTCATATTTCTAGCAGAAGAATAAACCTATGAATTCAGCTGATCACTTGGCAAACAGTTTTATCTTCATCTATACAAATGAGTCCATGTTACTGACAAAGTTAAATAGTATTGGTGCCACTATCGACCCCTGAGGAACGCCATGCCTTACTTGTCTCCACCTGGACATCAAACCATTGATATCAACTCTTTAAGTGCAACTATCCAGACAATTCCTTATTCACTGAGTGGTCTATCCGACAAATCCATGACTTTAGAGACAAAGATGTCATGCAGGACAGTGTTAAGTGCTTTGCACAAGTCCAGGTAGATGATGTCAGCTATTCTTCCCTTATCCACCCATGAGATAACCCCATCGTAGAAGGCCACCAAATTTGTCAGGCATGATTTGCCCTTAGTGAAGTCATGCTGACTGTCACCAATCAACACTTTATTTTCCGTATGTCCTAGCATAGTTTCCAGTAGTATCCGCTCCATGATCTTGCCAGGCACAGAGGTGAGACTGACTGGCCTGATGGACAGTGGAACTGAGTGCACCCTCAGCAAGTTTGCAGATGACACCACACTGTATGGCGCAGTGGACACGATGGAGCAAAGAGATGCCATCCAGAGGGACCTTGACAGGGTTTAAAAGTGGGCCCATGCCAACCTCATGGAATTCAACAAGGCCAAGTGCAAGGTCCTGTATGAGTCGGGGCAAATCCAAGCATAAGTACAAGGCTGGGAGGAATATACATTGAGATTGGCCCTGAGGCAAAAGACTTGGCAGTACTGGCTGATGAAAAATTGAATATGAGCCAGCAACGTGCGCTTGCAGCCCAGAAAGCCAATCACCTCCTGCGCTGCTTCAAGAGTAGAATGGCCAGCAGGTTGAGGGAGGTGATTCTCCTCCTCTATTTCTACTCTGCTCTCATGAGACCCCACCTGGACTACCGTGTCCAGCTCTAGAGGCCCCAACAAAAGAAGGACATGGACCTGTTAGAGCAGGTCCAGAAGAAAGCCACAAAGATCACAAGGGGACTAGAGCACCTCCCCTGTGAGGACAGGCTGAGACAGTTGGGGTTGTGAGCCTGGAGAATAAAAGGCTCCTGGGAGATCTTATTGTGGCCTTTCAATACCTAAAGGGCTCCTGCAGGAAAGACAGGGACTCTTTACTAGGGAGTGTAGTGATAGGATGAGGGGCAACAATTTCAAACTGTAAGAGGGTAGATTAGATTGAATATAAGGAAGAGATTCTTTACTGTGAGCATGGTGAGACATTGAATGGGTTGCCCAGAGTTGTGGATACCTTCTCCCTGAAGCATGCAAGGCCAGTCTGGATGGGACTTTGAGCAACCTCATCTAGTGGGAGGTGTTCCTGCCCATAGTGGGGGTTTGGAACTAGGTGATCTTTAAGGTCCCTTCAAGCCCAAACCATTCTATGATTCTATGACATGGAGTAATAACAACTAGAGAAAGGAATACTATAATTCAAAATATAGTTGAATAAATGCTATCAGACAATATATGGAGACCGTTTTCTCAGTATATGTAATAAGTATAAATGGCAAGTAATGGCATCATTTGCTAAGAATGAATTTAGCAGCAGATTCATGACTATGTCTAACCTCCTAACCCACCTAGATATTATGTAAAATATTTTTAATACTCTTAAACTAAGGGTTAATATGACATATTTTAGCTCACAACAAGTAAAATACCTTTTACAAAAACAACAATGCTCACGCTAGCAGGCAGTAACTTGTTCTGAATCCACAACTGAACTGCACGTCCCCCTCTTCTAAGGTTAGATTCAAGTCTAAAATCACCTAATCCTACTCAGGGAATGTGCCTGGAGGCTTCTATAAATCCTGCTATGGACTTCTCTGCATTCTTAAGCATATAAATGCATTCCAAAATCTGATTATAAAAGGCTGTCTGAAGCTGAGTATCCTCATGTGAACTTACCTTGCAAGTTCCTCTTCCTCCAACAACATGAATATTTAACTACCTATTAGTAGTTATATACTAGCATATAGTAGTCTAATTATATACTGGTTATTATCCTGAAAAAAAAAAAAGAGTAATTACGCTTTTCACTTGCAAATCCAAAACTATAAGAAACTATAAAAACTTTACAGACACTATTTTTTAAAATCCTTTTATCACCTTGAAACTGATTTTGCTTTGCAGGAAAATACTACGCTTCTTGTATGTGTCACTTTAACAGTTTTAGAAAGTCAGTCCCCAAACCCTCTGTGGGCAGTTTCATACCTTTGCTATTATGCTAGTTGGATACGTCATAGATTAGGGTAACTTTATTAAAAGGATCTTGGTTTTCTACATAGATACTTTGAGGCAGGAAAACAACTAATTTTGGAAATTAAAGGAAACTGAAGCACAGAGCAGCTTTCACAGTTATATAAGAAACCTCAGGTTTAACCAGCAAAGCTCACACTGGGAAAAAAAAATAGTTCAGGAGTCAATGCATCACAACAACAATTATTCAACAGAAAAGCCACTACAAATTTTTTCCTCATTCAAAGGACTCACATGCCTCTGACACTTAATCTAAAAGACCTTTTCTACTTCATCCATCAATGAATCAAGCTCACAGCAGCAGCATCCTGTTCTTGCTGATAAGCTTTCCTTGCTTACCCTGCCCAAAACTTACTCATCTCTTGGTGATCATAATAATACGGGGTGGCTCTGTCTGAGGTGCTTCTTTTCATTAGAACAACTGTCTTCCTGCTAATGGAGGACTTGAAAGAACTAAGGTCATCTTATTGGAAAAAGAGCTATTTTTGCTTTTCTTAATGGGCAGAAGAGCGTTATTCTAAACTGGGCCTAAGAGGTTAACTTGAGGCTCAGACAAGAGGCAGTTATAAAATGGTAAGGGAAACCCTATAGCATTTATGAGTAGAATCTGAAAAACTGCAATACGACATGCTAACCCACAGCATTCTTCATTGTGGGGCATTCTTCATGAGACCTTCGTACTTATGTCCTTTTTAAGAACACTGCTCAGAATCAAATTTTAAAATCTCAGAATTAATAAAAATAGGACTAGCACATACCTTGGTGTTCTACCTAATTCTTCCATCTGCTCCAAAACAGCTTCAGATAATTTAGAGAAAGAGGACATCACCAGCACCACCTGTGAATATTCAGAGGGTAAGAGCATCTGAGTAACTTTAGGTCACCAGATTGTCTGATAGCCTCAGGTTTCAGCTTCCCACTTAGTGAATTCAGCAGAGGATATCGACTTTGATAGGAGCACAGATCCACAGAATTCTGCAGAAATATCTATTGTCAAAAAAAAATTTGTAAGAAACACTAAAAGTATCTTCAATGCCATCTGCTCCATCATCCCCCAAATCCAAACCATGATAAACTATACATAACCATTTCTCACAGATCTGTAGGTACATCCCCTCATGATGGAAATTCCACAATCTCTCCTGGAAATTCATTCTAGTACTTGAGTGCATTTATTTCCAGAAAGTTCTCCCAACATATCCTAACTTATTCTTGATCCTATCCAGGGTCTCTATACTCTGTGTATTAGCTACAGTGAGTAAAGAAAACAGTCGATTCCTGTTACTTAAGAGTAACTGCATACATATTTCTTTATATGTTTTTTTTCTGATAATTCTTTTCATTCCAAACTTTGTTATCAAAATGTCTGTTAATTTTGGAGATGGATTTTTCTCTTTCAACTAGAAAATTGATAGTTATCTGTGTATTTAAATATAGTCAATTACATCCCAGAAAAAAAAAAATCTTTATAAAACTTTTTAAGCTATTATCAAAGACTTAATGAGTCTCCATAGGCAAAAGTTCAGAACATTCTGAGAAGGAAAAGACTGTTTATGTGAAGAAAAACTTTGCTGCATGATTAATTTGATTATGATTGGTACAGTTATAGAAAAGTATGTGTAAAGAACAACATTATAATTTTAGGGTATTAAAAAAAACTTTACATTAAGAAACTTAAACAGCTCAACCTGTTTAGTTTATCATAAAAGACTGAATGGTGCCCAGAATAAGATATATAAGCACATTTGCAGGAAGAAACCCCTAAGTGTGAGGCGTCTATAATGCAGAAAAAGAAGAGTGGTGAATGAAGGAAAGCTAAAATAAGCACAGAGAGAGAATTAGCCACTGTAACAGTTTATCACTAGCAATGGCAGCTTCCCATCTGTCAAAACCTAAAAGTCTGTTTGAATTCTAGGATCCTGGCAACTCAAAGATATAAAATGGGTGAAATAATATGTCATAAGGTGACTTGATAATCAGTTAGAGTCTTCTGGCCTAAATATTCACACCCAACATGACCTGCAAAAATGTTAAACCTTTACTGAAAAAGTGTGAATAAATCAACATGGTGCCCATCTCCCAGCTGTTTCTAAACCACAACACTCATGCTTTGAAAAATGTGCAAATAATGAGTAATGAAATAAAAACATGCTTTGTCCACGTTCAAGGACTTGTAATGTTGCTCTGTGAAAGAAGAAACTGTGTTGTAAGTTTTTCATCTTTTGTTTCCTGTTCCCTGTTCACAGAACAACTGAGAAGTAAAGCATGCAAACATCATAACCTTAGTTGGCAACATAAAGCCTTCTGGCAGAAGATCAAAGAAGATGGAACATAAAAGCTCCAGATAAGGCTTAAAACTATAAAGCTTGAACCAAAGGTGTGAGAATTGACAAGTCTGTCTGTAGAAGAAATAACTTCAATAACAAGCATTGCCTCCATGGAAACAAGACCTTGAAGCTAGGTTGGATCCAGGGAGTGATAAAGGACAGCAGATATTCAAAATACTGTGATTGACTTTGGAATTGGAAATAACATGATCCTCATAAAAAGGTTTCCATTCTAGTCACTAAGCAACCTCTCAGGGAAATCAGGCAATTTGTTAATAACATACGAAAGAAAGAAAATATTAAAAGAAGTTATTGTACTTAATTTAAGAAATTTATTTAAGAACACTGAACCTTCTAAAAATTATTGGAGAATGAGGCACTGATCAGTGTGTCAAAAAGAGAGGCTGCAGAGGAGAAGTTGTTCCCCACACACCCAAATACTCAAAAGCAATTGCCTTGCAAACAAAACCTGAGCTTGCCCGGCACTGCCCCTGCACAGATATCTGCCAATAACAGCTGCTAATAATTCACCCAAATCGACCTAATTCACCAAAAACTCTGTTTTATGGTCAACAAGAGCAGTGGAGTTCCTCTGATGGATTTGCAGGGTGATGTCTGGGTAAAAGACTTTGGTGGCTGAGCTCTAGCTATTATACATAATATTTACTAAGTTTCAGCATGATCATAACTTAAAATATATTTTTTCTTAAAGAAGGCATATTTTTCCTTACAAATTACAACACATTGAGCAACACAGTTGTTCTAACTGCTTCCCACTCTAAAAAAACATGATAAATCTTTTCTGTTTCTTTATTCTTGTCTATTCCTCTTTTTCTGGTGAGGGTAATTATATTTAACAACTGAGATGATAATTTTATTTACTCTGGTGATAAAACCAGTACCTGTTCATTGCTTCTGAATCAGGAAATTCTACAACCACTGTGCTAATAGAAAGAAGAAACTAGAACAAAGCTGGACTAAAATATTTTCTCACATTTTCAGTATACATACTCCAAATGTTAATTCATACTACCCTGAATATGCAATTTTCCCTTAACCATAAGGCCGTGTGCAAATTAATCACCCCTAAAATCTTTTACTTCAAATCATGAAAATAAATCTTTAAAATTTCATGCCAATGTGAATTTAAATTAAAGACTATTTATAGATGAAGCTTTAATGATTTTCTTTGTTCTCTCTATTTTTTTTTTAAGTAAACATTCACAGCTCACTGCCTTCCCTTTCTATAGGTGCTTGCTCTGCAAACATGCAAACGTAGCAACCCTGTGCTTGTGATACTGCTGTGTGTCTCTAGGAAGAAAACTTAGTACCCCACACATTATCTTATGATTTTTCTGCATTATTAATCCAGAAAACTAACAATTAAAAAAACCCAAAACAATTCTCTCTCTCCCTTTTTGTCTTGGTCTGGTTTGGTTTGGTTTGTTTTTTTTTTTTAACACAGAAAAAGAAAACTAAATTAGGGAGGCAAAAAGCAACAGATAAGCAGATTACAACTTTCATAGAAGATATACAGTCCAATCTTCCTATATGATTGTCAAGGTTTAGAATTGGGGCCACCCACTAGACTTATAACAGACACTCTCTGCTAACCACCTGTCTTGTCTGCTCCTCCCCACAGGTTCAGCCTTTTACTTTCTGCACCCCCAATGTGGTACACAAGACTTAGCAGGGACCTTGGTCTTCATAGAATCATAGAATGTCTGGGCTGGCAGGGACCTCCAAAGGTCATCTAGTCCAACCCCCCCAAAATAAGCAGGGCCAACCCTTGGTAGTAAGTCTAAACATTGAGCCTTATCACAGCTAGAAGCAGACACTGTCTGCAAAAATATGCCATTAACGTCAGAAAGCTCAGCTAGTTAGAAGAGACTTAACTGAAAAATAAATTCACTGAACAGCATTAATTCTGTTCTAACTCAAACCAGGACAATGACCAAACTCCATATGGGTGGGTTCACTGTTGAAGCAGTTTAGACAAATAAGTCATGACCTGTGACTGACATTGGAGCTTTTCTCATCCTTTCTCATCCCCTTCACAGCACTGCTGTTCCCCTTTGAACAGTGGTGCTTGCTTGACTGAAGGAGGAAGTCAAGAAGGGAAGCAGTAATTCCCTGCAATACATCAATTAACTTTGAACTATGGGCTTTAAGGTGGAATCCATTCATGGATTATATTGAGCCTACACTTCAAGGAAGGTTTTGTGAGAAATGTACAGTTTCATGCAAAACTAATTTGAAACTATATACTTCATTTTGCAAAATCAAACTTGGTCACCAAGTCTAGTGTCCTGTCATCAAAGCAGTGCTGCAGATCAGAGTCCACAGATCATCGACTCTGTTTCTTATGAAGAAAAACCAGCATTACTACTGTCATTCCCCTCCCCACAAAGCTCAATAGCAGTATCCATTATATATCAGACTCCTATTTACTCTTTAATATACAGCTTACATAAATCGTGGATTGAAATGTAACAGTAGCAACTCTCCTTATGCTAACACAGGACTTGAAAGCTTTTCCAGGGATTCAGTGAACGACAACTTTTACATCAGCAGTTTTTTCACATAGTATTTGAAGCATGCTCTGAATTTGTGAAAAATATTTGACTTGCATATTGAGTGCAGAAGTCTTACTACAATGCATTTTCTATTGCAAATTCCTCATACTCAATGAACCAACAAAATGCCCTGTCTGGCAGTTCCCATACATAGAAGATGAGCCATATTTGGCAACAGGTGCAAACATAGCTTCCCCTATACACTCTAATCAATTTAATTGGATAAGTCCTTATTGGCTATGCAAGGTGTTTGAATGTGGTAGAAGGGAAAGAAAGTGATTGCAACTGTTTTAACCACAGACTGGGTAGAGAGACTGAAATGACTGCTTTAGAGACCAACCTTCTCTCCAGCTAGGATCATATGTGGGAGGGAAAAATCTGTACACGTAGTTCATGTCCCATGCTGTGCAGCCATCTACTGCTAGTACACATTTAAAATTTGGTCAGTCTAGTGTAGACTGAGAGATTGATCTGTTGGGTTCAAAACTCCCCACAAGCAAAATATCACCAGCACCTGTTAAAGCAAGCTGACTCTTTTAGCGGAAAGAATGATCCAGCACCTGAAGGGGGAAAGAGCTAGAGCACCATTCAAAGGCAGAGGCTTTAATAAAAAATACTTGTAATGGGTTTGCTTTCTGAATCTCAGAAAAAAATAATGTCTACAGTCAGTTTATATGTATTATATTGGCACTGGTCTGTATTTAATCTGCCAGCAGTAAGTGGATAGTCCATTTCACATGTACTGCCAGCAACTAAAAAAATCAACTGAGTAGATATTTCCTCTGTTAAGTACGGTGCTGCTAGTGCATTAGCTCTTAGCAATCTGTTGATCCTGTTAATAGATGCTGGGATCATTTCATAGTAATACTGTTTTGGCTTCATAGTAATCTAAAAAAAAAAATAAAAAAGACTAATATTGATCATTCAACAAAATGACAGCTGAGAGCTGGCCTGAACAGCATAGATTTTTTTAATTAGTGAACCAGCTTTCTGAGATCACGTATTTGTTTTTATACAATGTTTAGGAAAAAAAAAATTGTATTGAAAGTTGCACTTAGGTAACACCAGGCAGAAAGCTGAGGAAAACTTTGATGATGTTTCTAGACAGATTTCGCTGGCTTTTATCAAACATACTGTTTATAAATAGTTAAGTAATTTAAAATCTAAAAGTGTAGTACTCCCTAGAAACGGAGTGCAAGTTTTCTTTTGTACCATTCTTAATGCCCTTGGCAATGCACAATGAGATTCTTGCATAAGAAATAATGAAAGAGAAGAAGAGGACGAGGATGGTTCTGAAATCCTTCTACTCTGTGTCCCTGTTTTATGTTTTAGGAGATCTGGCTATGTTCATCCATCTGTGTGTGTGTAGATTCTTATTGTTGTTTCCATTAATATTAAAAGCACAGACAGAATTCATCTGATTCATGTTCCCAGGTTCATAAACAAAATTGAGAAAGTTTTGTTGACATTATTGTTCTTGAAGCTTGCTCTCTAAAGGCTAGAAACTTGGTTGTCCAGATTAACTATTGTTTTTTCAGTATGAATGAGTGTCATGGAAAACCTTTAAAGAAATTCCAAGAGTAATTTATAAATTAAACCGATGCATCTATAGAGTTATTTAAATTGGAATTTTTGTGTCATAACAAAACCATACTGAAGAACAAATCTCTCAAGGACCACACACTTCCCAAAGCCCCAGCATCTTCCAAATCCTGAATGGACTTCTGCTTAGTTTTCATTTTAATTTCTTTGCAATGCCTGTCATTCAGACATTTGAAGTTACAGAAAGAAGAGCCTCTGGAGCCCAGAAAACTCTTAAGTAAATTCCCATTGTGACAGAATTGATTGCTCTCCCACTAATTCTTAATATTATTTTAATTTTTGATTTTGGTTTTGGTTGGTTTGTTTGTTTTAGTTTTATTACTGCTGTTCTCAATTATTTTATCAGTTTAGGAACAAAAGCCTGTGATCAGTAGGTAAAAATGTCCTTACATTTTATTCTCTCTTATGGAAAGTTTTCAGTAATTTAGTCTTGGAGATGTTGCCTCAATATCATCTTAGGGTTTTACCATCTTCCAAATTAAATTCTGTACCAATGGAAAGAAGCCAATTTCTTTATTTATTATTATGAACTCAATGTCAGCTGAGATGGCACTGAGAGAAGTAAAAATAAATCTTGGCATAAAATTTCAACTCAGAAGTTCCTTTAAGAAATTATCCTGACATTTTTGTTCCTACTGTATTCATAACAGCAGGAACAAAAGCAGAGCAATAAGTAGGACGGTAACCCTGGCCTTCAGGAGAGCTAACTTTGACCTCTTCAAGGAGCTACTTAGTGGAATACCTTGGGCTAGGATGGCAAGAGGTAATGGAGTCCAAGAAAGCTGGTTACTATTCAAGCACTACTTCTTCTAGGCTCAAGATTGGTGCATCCCTATGAGTAAGAAGTCAAGTAGTGGAGGCAGGAGACCAGCATGGATAAGCAGGGAGCTTCTGAAAAAAAAAACTCAAATGGAAGAAGGAAGGTTATAGTATGCGGAAAAAGAAACTGGCCACTTGAGAGGAATATAGGAATGCTGGCAGAGTATGTAGGGAGACAACAAGGAAGGCTAAGGCCCTCTTGCAATTAAATCTGGCAAGGGATGTCAAGGACAACAGGAAGGGCTTTTTCAAGAACATCATTAGCAAAAGGAAGACTAGGGAAAGTGTGGGCCCGCTGCTGAATGAGGTGGGTGCCATGATGATGTTGGATACAGAGAAACCGGAGTTACTGAATGCCTCCTTTGCTCCATGAAGTAGTCATGGGCCTCTCTGCACTGGCACTATGCTGGATGCAGAGTGTCTCAATCTGGGCATATTATTTCTTTAGTCAGTGTAAGCAGTCAAAGCAGTAGCCCCAGAGACTGTTCCCTCTTCTCCACAAAGAGGACTGCCATACCACACGGATCTCACGGGAGCCCCAAGAAGACCTCTTGATCCCAGTGATTTGTCACCTTTACTGGATTGGAGCCAATGCTAGTCAACAGGCTACAGATTACAGCTCCATTATCCAGTCAGCTCTGAAGCTGCAAAGTCCTTAACATAAGATCTTTTTCATCCTACTGATTTATTTTAGTGGTTTTCTTGAAGACCTCACACAATTAGCCAACAGACTACAGGTGTGTATTTTTGTCTTTATCGTTATAACTGACAGAAGTATTTTTCCCTTTAAACCTGAAATATCTCTAAATCTTGAGAGAATTTAGAGCCACCTATATAGGGATAAAACTAATGATACAAATGCCCTGAATAGAAACAGAAATGAATTGCTATAATATTAGGTGATCTATAACTACAACACATCGGTAAGATTAGATAAAGACTGCTATTTTCATTAATTTGTCTGTATCAGCAAATTCAGAGTCTTCTATCATATGTTTCTTGTAAGCCATACACATCAGTTTACACACATGAAGCAGTTATTGATCTCTCTGGGAAAATGTGCTTAGATGGCACTATTCAGGGGGGGAAAAAAAAGTAGTATAGCAAAGCTGACAAAACAGATAAACTGCTGCATTGCATTCCCTGCACATGCACATTTAGTGTGTTTTAGTATTGGTCATCGCCCTCTGAAGTGTAAACACTGTTATCAGAGTAAAGAAGCAAGCTGGAATGGCTTTGAGGCACAAAAAGATGAATATTTCTCCTACAATTTGCATCATGTTCTTTCACATTAGTTTCTGATGCAGTCATTATAATGCACAAGGAAGTTAATGTTTAATTCTATTACAGCCCCAGGAAGCAAGGACAGATTATCTCAAAAATGATCTTATTAGATTTTTTCTTATATGAGTTAAAAAACACTAAATCATTCCTGAAAAAAAAAAAAAATAGAGCTGTTAAGAGTTTGAGCAAACTGGAATTTAGAAGTCTAATATGAATTTCAGTGTCTCTTTTTCCACAAGCCTTGGTGGATCAACAAATACTAAGCAGTTTATAAAAGTTTTCTGTGTTTCTCTAAAGGTCTAGACTATTTTTTTGTTTGCTTGTTTCCAATTTAATTTGTAGTGAACCCCAAACCTACGAAGTACTGAGTAATTAGGTAGGAAACATGAGATATAGCCTAAATCAAAAAGCATATACTAAAGCATAGAGATAGCTTGGTAAAATCAACCTCCAGCCATGATTCCTTTAATTCAGAATCACACAGAAATCAGATAAACAATTGACTATTTCATTGTTATTAATTCCATTAAAATTCTTGTCCTCTGGAGCTAGAACACAGCTGCATTTGCCCACCTTTTGACAGAATAAAGGATTGTGCACAGAACCTCCATTCTCTTTTAGTTTTACTTTACACAGGACTAAGAGAGAAGCAGGCATCTTTGTATTTTACTATAAAAAACCTGCAATAAACCTCAAGATCCAGAAAGCAGAAAGTCTTTGGTGAGGTTACGCAGCAACCAACATGGTACTCAGAGGCATGAGCTCTAGGTCCAAGGCAGGACTTTGTCCTGGATGGAAAAAAAACAGGATGGAACACCAATCCTGACCAATATAGAATCATATATCAAGAACATGCTTCATTCCTCTGGGCACTGAGATATGCTTGGGAAAGCAGAGACTTTATGGAGATCCACCAGAGAACATGGGAAATAGCAGAGATGTTTTCTAAGTATGATAGTAAACCGAATGGTTCATGAGTAAGCCTTGGTAGTAATTTCTTCTGTGCAGTACCAGAATGTTCTAGTTCCGTGTAAAAAGGGGTTCAGGGCAGGACCCACACGGAACAGAACTATGTACTCCCCTTCCCCCC